>NC_135817.1:1571564-1871564 GCF_964213995.1 Mustelus asterias | reverse complement strand
TGCGGCACGCCACTAGTTACCATCCGCCAACCAGAAAAGCACCCATTTATTCCGACTCTCTGCTTCCTGTCGGATCGCCAATCCCCAATCCACGCTAACACCCTACCCCCAACTCCGTGTGACCCAATCTTCTTGAGCAACCTTTTGTGAGGCACCTTATCAAATGCCTTTTGGAAATCCAAAAACACCGCATCCACCGGTTCCCCTCCATCAACCACACTCGTCACATCTTTCCCCATGGACACTTTCCCCATCACACACTCCCAGGACACGTACAGCGCAGGGTTGGGCACAGAGTAAGCCTCCCTCTGTACAGCCCCCATCAGACACTTCAAGTACAGGTGCATCACCGGTTAGATACAGAGTGAATCTCTCTCTACACTGCCCAGTCAAGCATGCCCAGTACAGGCACATAACCGCGTTAGATACAGAAGAAAGCTTCCTCTACAGCATGTCCATCAAACACTCCCAGGACAGTTAGAGCATGGCGTGGAGTAAAGCTCCTGCTATACTGTCCCCATCAAGCCTTCCCAGGTAAAGATACAGAACTTGGTTAGATGCAGAAGAAAGCTCCCGCGCCATTCACCAGATCAAGCACTCATAGGAAATATACAGAAAGGTATTTTACGCAGACTATAAATCCTTCGACAAACTGTCCCTCCCATAACAAACACACTCAAAGGGCATGTACAGTAAGGATTTAGATACAGAGTAAATCTCGCTCAATACCCAGCGCACCGAGTATTTCCCACGGATGGACAACAAATAGGATCAGATGCAGAATGAAGCGCCCTCTGTAATTTCCAAACCGAGCACTCCCTGGAGAGGAAGAGCACTTGTTGATGGAGAGGAAATAATCGGCTTTACTGTCCTCACCAACCCATTTTAGGGAAGGTATATCGTCCTGTTATATACCGAGTAAAGTTCCCGAAATATTCAACCCCACGAATCATTCCAATGTTAGGTACAATGCAGTTACAGAAAAAGGCTTAAGATGTCACCACGCAGTGCCTGTTTAAAACATGCAGAGTCCATGGATAAATAGAAGGTTAATAATCCTCCACATTATGCCCAGCAATGACGCCCAGGACAGATACAGTTTGTTGTGAGTTACAACGGAATAAACATATCCACTCTCCCACTGAAACATTCACATGGCAAGTGTAGAGATGGAGTAAAATCTCTCTACACAATCGTCATCAACCACTCCCAAAGCATGTTCTGCATGAGTTACGGCACAGAGTAACATCGTGCAACACTGCCTAATAAAACATTGGAGCCGGCAGTTGGCAAGACTGTTCTCTTCCTGTTGGGGAGCACTTCAGCGGTCACGGGCATTCGGCCTCTGATATTCGGGTAAGCGTTCTCCAAGGCGGCCTTCGCGACACACGACGGCGCAGAGTCGCTGAGCAGAAACTGATAGCCAAGTTCCGCACACACGAGGACGGCCTCAACCGGGATCTTGGGTTCATGTCACACTATCTGTAACCCCCACCGAGTTTCACTGGCTGTCTTGTCTGGAGACAATACACATCTTTTTAGCCTGTCTTGATGCTCTCTCCACTCACATTGTTTTGTTTCTTAAAGACTTGATTAGTTGCAAGTATTCGCATTCCAACCATTATTCATGTAAATTGAGTCTGTGTCTTTATATGCTCTGTTTGTGAACAGAATTCCCACTCACCTGAAGAAGGGGCTTGCAGCTCCGAAAGCTTGTGTGGCTTTTGCTACCAAATAAACCTGTTGGACTTTAACCTGGTGTTGTTAAACTTCTTACTAATAAAACATTGCCAGGGTGTGTAAATGATTGCGTTAGATAATGCAAAATTGCCTTAAATATTGTGTGCATCAATCACTGTCCAATGGTGCTATAGCATCGAGCTGTTAGTGAGTGAATCTTTCTCTACACTGCTCCCATGAAACATTTCAAGGATCAGTAGAGCATGGGCTACATAGCGTATATATCCCTCTAATCTCGCCTATCAGGCTTTCGTCTGGCAGGCATAGCAGCAGGTCAGACACGCAGTGAATATAGCACCACAGACTCAACAAATAACTGTCCCAGGCCAGTTACAACATTCTCAGATACAAACTTAATTTCCCTCAAAACTATACACATCACAAACTCACAGCAAACACAGCATACGGTTAGATGAAGGTTAAACTCCCTCTGTCGCCTCCTTATTCGGCACTACAAATACATTTAGAGCACGTGCGCCAGAATTAATCCAATAGAACACCGTTCCCAAGAAACACTTCCAGGCCAGTTGCAAAACGGAGATAAATTCAGATTAATCTCCGTGACACTGTCCCCGTCAAGCACTACCATATAAGATACACCATGGGTTAGTTGGATGGCGAGTGCGTGCCACTCAACAAGATCCATTGTGAACGCTCACAGGACATCTCCCTCTACACTATCCTCGAACAAACAGTGCCAGGGCCGGTACAATAAACGGTGAGATAGAGAGTAAAGCTCCCGCTACTAGGTCCCCATCAAACATTCTCAGGGCAGGTCCAGCACCGGGGTCCAGCAGAATAAACTCCCTCTATACTGCTGCCATCAAGCAATCTCAGGGCAGTTACAACAACAAGTTAGATAAAGAGCAAAACCCTCTCTCACCCAACAATGCCCTAAATCACGGGGTTAGATGCAAAATAAAATTACCTCTTAAATGCCCGCATCCAACATTCTAGGGCAAGTGCACCACGGGATCAGACACTGAGTAAAGCTCCCTCAAAGCTGCCCCCATAATATTCTTCCAGGGCAGCTACAGCAGCGAGAGAAATATGAGTGAATCCCACGGAAAGTTCCCAGGATATTTTGCGCCAAAGAAAATGAAAGGAATATGGTAAATTCCGCAAACCCTTAAGTCAGTTTTCTGGATAATGTTTCCCAGGAGGCAGGATACATGGACGGGGACAAAGAGTGTTCCCTAAGGAAATAGACAGGCCTTTCGGAGCACTGACGTTCTGCTCGTTATGACAGAGGAACTGAAATTGTCATTGGAAGGTGATGTCTGATTGGACCTGACGGTGGCTCCTTTTTGAAGCTGGCTCAGTTGGCACATATTTACCAAGATTTCCAAATCCTACCCAACGTCTCTTCATAGCTTAAATGTTGCATTCCAGTCTGCATCCGGTGAATCTCCTCTGCACCCCTCGATTGAAATCGCACCCTCCGGATAATGTGGCAACCGGCACTGCACACATTACTCTAGCTACGACCTCACCAAAGTTCTATACAATTCCAACATGACTTCCCTAATTTGCAATCTATACCTCGCTTGATAAAGGCAAGTGTACCATATGATTTTTTTTCACCAGAGCTGCAGCTGTGCACCGAATTCCCGCCAGCAGATTTCCTAAAGAATTCCATGTCGTTGACAAAGGTTCATTGGTGATTTACCAAAATGGGGACAGTGATGATAGATTTCAGTCACATGAAGAGACAATAGAAACTGGGATTGTTCCCTTCTAGTCAATCAGCTAAAGTGAAAGCTTGACAGCTGCGATTTAAATCAGGATTGGTTTAGATTGTGTGAATGTGATTGAGAAAGAACAGAAAATAAGATAGGGAAACAGTGTGTACAGCTGCTTGCCCTATTCCGAAATGCACTTTCTGAAAGATTGGTCCAAGCGGATTTATTTTTGACTTTCAAAACAGAATTACATTGATTCTGCTAGGTGGATTTCGAGAGTTGGTTTGAACCAGCAAGGCGGGGAGAGGGATGGGGTGTGTACATAGTTGTTGGGCGTGAGGTTTTAGGATGGGGCTAGGGGGGATGGTGAGGGGAATGAATTATATAGCTGCTTTGCTGAGCCGGCAGGGGTATGACTGATCAAGTGACGCGCCCTTCTCTGTCTGACTATATGACTCTCTGAATGCAGAAGTCATTAACTCCATATACTATGCGTGCAGTGGTGTCCAGAAAGGTTTTCAACCAAAGACAGAGCTTATTGTCTGAAGAAGGCAAGAAAGGCAAAAAAGCACAAAAGGCTAGTGAGCCAATCGAATTGTTCATTGTAGCACCAGGCCGGATGCTGATCGCAGGCATGACATGGATTCGATGAGTAAATTCACACACAACATTGGTTTCCTTCCTCATTCATGTATACGTGTTATCTGCGTTATCTGAGGGTGAAGCAGATGGCCCGACATTGCTTGCCTCGTTGCCAAGAGAAAATGCTCGAGCTACATCTTGAACCATCGTAGTCCATTTGGTGCAAGTGCACCAGCAAGGCAGTTTCGCAACAGATTTCAGGCTTTTGACCCATACTGATGAGTAATCGGTCATGTCTGCCCAAGATGGGATGCTGGGAACATTGGAACACACGTATTTGGAGCAGAACCAGGCAACTCGGTCCACGGATCGTGCTGCGCAATTCAATACGTTTTTGGCTGATATGATTGCAACAACCAACTCCAAATTCCTACAAATATATATAATGCTTCTTCTCCCTGTTAATCCGGAAGCTACCTACGAAGCATTCACACTATTCAAAACCTTTGTTTCCACCGTCCATTGAAGAAGGTATTTCCACACATTCACAACACATTGAGAGAATTTTTAAAAAAATCTATTCTCTGTCTAAAATTGGCTAATCCTTATTGTTGGCCCACATTGTGATTTTCCGAAGGGGAAAACAATATTTTTTCATCCATCTTCTCAAGATTTCTCAGCACAAAGACAAACATTCTTGCAACACCCACCCTGTCAATCCCCTTAGGAAATTGAATGCTGGAACCAGGTCATTTTTAACCCTTCTGCACACCAGAAAATACATTGGGCCGCCCTTGTCCATGCCAGCTTAGGCTGGTGGTGATTTAACCATCACACCTCAGGTGCGAGGCAAGTGTGTGAATGCGTGAGTTCATGAATAATCTCAGCCGGTACGAAAATAGTACCTCTGCTGTTAGCGTCGGTCTGCATCACTAGCCAACTATCTAGCCCACTGAGTTAAACCGATACAAATGCATTTTTTAAACCTGGCGAATCTCTTGACGGGATATGTGCTCTGAGGCAGAGACTCAGCCACCACGACCTCCATGCTGGCTGCAGGAGTCTGCAACAACAAAAGATACTGGTGGGGTGAAGTAAATTGAGAACAGATGCTGTCCTTCTGAGAAAGAAAAGGAGGGTTGTGCTCCAGTACGTTCAGACATTGTATCAGAGCTGGGCCGCGAGTGTTCTCATAGAATCACTGACCACATCCATAGGAGAATTTAGAGAGTTTGAAACTCTTTTGTATGCCCAGTTTCGAATTGGTGTGTAACTCCTCTATAATGTTTGATTCTGAGTCCTGGTTTTCTGACAAGTCGGCGAAAGCACAAAGCATTTCTGTGTGCGTACACACATCCATTCGCCTTCATGCTGCTCCTCAGTCCTGTGTATCATCAATCGTTAAGGAGCTGGAGCGCGGCTGAGCTGACACACAATATGCACTTTCCCCCTTGTCGGTTGCAGTCCACTGATGCGCAGCGATCACTTTGTACTTATTCCAGCTCTCTATCAGCCTCTGATGTGTACATACTAAAAGTATTTGACCTGCTGGCTAATAGTGTCAGACGGAAGAGAGAACACCAGGGAAAGATCGAGGCTGAAATGAAAAGGAGGAGGCCCTCAGCCCCACCATCTGCAGTTTTCAAACTATTTCAGTCAGAAGGGCGAGGATGTGCACAACGCCGGAACGCAGAGTAATCCTGAATAATAGAAATGATGCCGGATATACTGGGTCTGCCGTGGTCACCCCTGACCCCCTTATAAATCAAAAACCTGTCTATCTCTGTCTTATAGACATTCAATGACCTGGCCTCCACCGCCTTCTGCGGCAGAGTTCACCACGCTCTGGCTGAAGAAATTCCTCCTCATTTCTGTTTTAAAGGATTGTCCCTTTAACCTGAGGTTGTGCCCATTGGTTCTAGTTTTTCCTACTAGTAGAAACATCCTCTCCACGTCCTCTCTAACCAGGCCTCGCATTATCCTATAAGTTTCAATAAGATCCCCCTCATCCTTCTAAACTCCAACGAGTACAGACCCAGAGTCCTCAACCGTCCCTCATAGGACAAGCTCCCTATTCCAGGGATCATTCTTGTGAACCCCCTCTGGCCCCTTTCCAAGGCGAACACATCCTTCGTTAGACATGGGACCCAAAACTGCTCGGAGAGGAGGAATGAGCTATCATCCCTTCCTTATTCAACGCACTCGTTTGGTTGCAGCTGGGTAATTTAAGACGGACCCCATTCCCCGTGGTTTCTTTTGACAATCCAATTGCTTTTTCTGCTTGCTTAGAAGGGGCCAATTAAACTAGGCTTTCTCGATTCAAAGAAAGAGTAAGTTTATAGTGATCAAAGCCGGAAAACATAAAAATTAAAACTGAACACTAATACCCAAAGATAGGAACTGAGAAGTTTGATTCCAAATAAACGTTATCATATATGCATATACGAGTCTGCTCTTGGTTTGTCCTTGAGAAGAAAATAGTAGTACCTGCTGGCGGTTGAACTGGGGGATCCCAGAAGAACTAACTAGCGCAATGACAGTCAGCTGGAGACAAGTGCTTACCTCTGACATTCAGCAAAGTGATTTTGAAATATGCGCCTTTTCTCCTTTCTGCACTGATCTAAGTCTCACCTCGAAACCTCTTCGTCTCTCAAGTTAATTGAAGGCCTTTACACTCCTTTCTCAGCGGCCGGTATTCCATAATGCCCACAGTGCGCTGAGTGTCGTATACACGAAAATGCTTATCCGATTGATTTTCAATTCTGTCCCCCTGGAATTTCAGTTGATTTGTTAACTTTTTCTCCCTGAATACAGTGTTCCAAATATCACACTTTACCAGTTATCTCCCACATTACATCTTTAATGTCGTATGTGTCTTTGAAGTGCTTCACTTATTGCTTAACCGTTGACTGTAAATAATAAAGTTAATTCAAGGCAATCTATTGTTAGCTTGTAGATTTATTGTGTGACAGCACCTTTTACATTTCCAATCAAGGACACAGGGCCTTGAAGTTGAATGTACGCTTGTGTGCGTGCACGTGTGTCTGTCTGCCTCCGCGCGTGCGTACGTGTGCATGCGCGCATGCGTGTACATGAATGAGGACTGGAAAAGAAGCAGCAAGTTCTTCTTTTTTCGTGTTTCTTTTGTAGATTGGAGCATAGTGTCAGCACTGCTCCTGATCGCAATTGTGAAGATCGGAGAAATGCTGGTCTGGAAAATAAAAAAAAACATTGAAATGAAACACAAAATCATTCTCTTGACAGTTGGAAGATGAATGGAGCAGGCACTCATTTACTAACTTGCAAATTATTCACGAAATACCTTGATATTGTTCTAGAGTGCTCTCAGTCGAATCTGTGTAACACAACAAAGGGCAAATGTCTGATGGTAAATGAAGACTGTAAATCTAATGAAATCATGATTGTATTAACTCCCTCAGAGGGCCATACACATTCTTCTAACGGATTGAAATATTTTCTTAAATATCGGACGTTAAGTAAAGCATCTGCACATACTCAATGAATAAATTATATTTATTGGGAAGATTAGTTGCATAGACTTCAACCTAGTTATTCCTGTGCAACGGGAGCTATCTGTTTGTATCTGGGTACCGTTCACAGAGAGTTGAATCCTGCATTTCTCTTACTCGCTTTCATCCCCCCCCCCCCCTCTCTCGCTCACTCCCTCTCTGTCTATCTCTCTCTCTTTCTCACACGCAGTCCCCGTTTCACTTTCTCTCGCTCTCTTTCGTTAGCTCTCTCTCACTCTCTCTCTCTCTTCTCTCTTTCTATCTCCCCTTCATTCTGTCTCTCCCTTTCCTCCTTCTTGGTCTCTCATATTCTGTCTCTGAAATTCTCCTTCTTCTCCCTTTCCCCCCCCCTCTCTCTAGTTCTCTCTCTCTCTTTCGCTCTCTCTTCACTCTCTCTCTCTCTCTAGTTCTCGCTCTCGCTTTCTCTTCAAAACTGTTTGGTCAAGACACATTGCTGCATTTATCTCATAGAACCTTCAATCTCATTCTATCTCTCCTTTCCGCACCTTAAAAGTTGCATTCTTAAAAGTAGAAGCATAGAAACATAGAAATTAGAAGCAGGAGTCTGCCGTTCGGCCCTTCGAGGTTCCTCCGCCATTCATTATGATTCATCATGGCGCATCATCAAATTGAACATCTTAATTCCTCCTTTCGTCCCATATTCCTTGATCCCTTTAGCCCTAAGAAACCTTTGTAATCTAATCTTTGATAATTCATTATACTTTAAGCACTGGGTACGCTTGCAGGCGACAACAACATATACACTGGCTTGTAAATCGAAAATCGAACTGCAAACCTAATAGTAAACAACTTTAGGGAAAATACTTTAAATTGAATGTTCAGAGAAATAATGGAGTTCAGTAAATAACGGAAAATTGTATAGAACTATATAATCCCTACAGTGTAGAGTAAGGTCGTTAGGACAACCAAGTCTTCTTCCAATTTCTGGACGATCGTCTTACCCTGAACCTCCCCTCCACTATATCCCCCTCATCCCTCGCATTTACCATAGATCTTGTGCTTTCCCTCCAAATTAATTTTCTGACGCTTCCTCTGCATGCCTGGAGCTTCGAAACTGTAGGATCTCTAGAGGTTTCCTGGTCGAAATTTTGTAGTTTTGTTCTAGTTATGGATCAAACTTTGTCTAACGAATTGAATGGATTTTTGTATCCATTCAAGGTGACGTCTTTCTAAGTTGCAAGAAATATGATATGAATTCATCGATAACACTGACTACAATTAGTTCTTATATCCATGCACTTGGATTAATTCCCGGCTTGGGTCACTGTCTGTGTGGAGTTTGCATATTCCCCGGGTCTGCATGGGTTTTCTCTGGATGCTCAGCTTTCCTCTCACAGTCCAAGGACGTGTGGGTTCATTGGTTTGGCCATGTTAAATTGCCCCTTAGTGCCAGGGGTACTTGCTAGGCAAAATGCATGTGGTTATGGGGATAGGACCTTGGTGGAACTTGGTCGGTGCAGACTCGATGGGCCGAATTGCCTCCTTCTCCTTATGATCTGTGAACTATAATCTTTCTACTGGCCTTTAAATGTCACTCACCAAAAAAATAATAATTGTTTCGCCTATAATATTACTGCTCATCTGGATGATATAGTTGGCAAAGACGTTTAAGCCTCGCACAAACTTATCTTATTAATGTCTTATCTTGCAATAAGTTCAACTGATCATGTTTCTGTGGAGCGACCCGTCGAACTGTTGTCTTCGCACTGACTGATTTGATTTGATTTAATTTATTATGGTTAAGTAGTAGTACACAATGAAATGTATTCTCTCTTGCGCGCTATTCAGACAAAACATGCCATTAATAGAAGAGGAAAGGGGAGGGTGTAGAATGTACTGTTCCAGTTATAACTAGGGTACAGAGAAAAATCAACTTAACAATAGCTTGGTTCATTTAAAAGTCAGATGGCAGCAGGGAAGAAGCTGTTCTTGAGTTGGTTGGTCAATAACCTCAAATTTTTGGATCTTTTTCCCGATGGAGGAAGTTGGAAGAGAGCATGTCCGTGGTGCGAGGAGTTATTGATTATGCTGGCTGCTTTTCCGAGGCAGCGGGAAGTGTAGACAGAGTCAGTGGACGGAGGGTGGGTTTCCTGATGGACTGCGCTTCCTTCATGACAGTTTGTAGATTCTTCGAGGTTTGGAAAGTGCAGGAACCATACTAAGCTTTGACACAACCAGAAATAATGCTTTCTAAAGTGCATCTGTAAAAGTTGGTGGGAGTCGTGACAGACATGTCAAATGTGTTTTCGCCTCTCGAGAAAGTAGAGATAATGCTGTACCAATACTTATTTTATGTCAATATGCTCATTATCATGTTGATCTGGTCCTTCTATCACATGAAGCACCCGATGGAACCTAAATTAAGTAAGTCCTAATTTTTCCTATTTTGTGTTGCCTCCGATGCTGGGTACAATGACTTTGATATTAGAACTGGACTGCAGATTTTATTCATCAAACTCCTTTCCAAGAATTTGTTTCTCTCCATGAACCCTGTTTATTCCGTAGATAAAGCCGATCTTTAGCCATTTCAAGTGTTGCCCCCGGTGCTTTGCTTTTTTTCTTTGACACTGAGACCACATCAGGATTTTCTTCAAAAACCACTGCCTGCGATGGTGCAGACCCATCTACTTTGGAAATTTGCTTTCCCGTCCCTTGCTGTCTACAGATCACCTTTGAGGTAGCAAATGAGTTTTGCAACTATATCTTTTTAATTTAGTGGGTTTTGGCACCATGTTTGCGGATCTCAATATTAACCTTCTTTCAAGTGGAATGTTTCCTGTTTTGGAATTTTTACGAACGGTGTATCTTGGTAAATCTGGTTCAAAATGATTACTGGGGCGTTTGTATAAATAACAATTGGTTTACTTTGTACAGTGAATACGGTACAGTTACCACGACTGGGCTTTCCAGTTCTAAAGGCATAAACATTCTCGCTGTCCTCTCCTCATTATTCGTTCTCTCAAATCATGGTTATGGCTGGTCGAATTGATATATTTCCACATATTAACCATAAAGCTCATAATAGTACATGTGCGTCATTCCAGTGTTCTGTGATTTCTCTTCATTTTACCGTAGTTTAGTGATAATCTGTCATTGATGTTCGGTTGAGCGTCGACCGTACCGTGGTTTCTTGTGATCGATGTTTGGAGCAAACCTTCTTTAACTCCTTGTCTCACTGAAAAAAAAATCGATATTCTTGTTCTATTGTCGAATTTAATGACATTTCAAGACCATTGACGATAGTTTCTGCACAACAAAGGACTATATAAGAGCCTGTCATTTTCCAAATAAAGGAATCACTTACTCGCTTTCATCTTCCCCTGCTGCCCCGCCCTAAAATATCACACGTTTCATTTGCTTGTTTTTGTGTTCAGGAAATTTTTCTGCTGTTGCATCCAGATTTAACGTGTCTTCTTCTCGTACAGGAATGACACTACACATTTTAGGTAGGCCATTCATTACGACAGTGCAACATGTTTCGCCAGATTGAGGACACTATGTAATGGCCACCAACACTCTGGGAATGCTTTCCTTGTTTTTGAAACAGTGTTTTACTTCATCTGTGTTCTACGGACTACATTGTTTCGACTGTCTGTTTCCACAAGATCTCCTTGTCGCCTTTGCAAACAATACAGAATGTAACTTTCGAAAGCTTTTATGTCTTGTTAACTGTAGAAGCTGCATAAAACAATAAGCAGTTTATGCTGCTTTTGTTTAACTGTGTATAGTTTTGATATCTGTATCTGAGGAATGATGTCCTTGCTATAGACGGAGTACAGCAGGCAGGTCTATCACATGAGGCGAGGCTAAATTGGTTAGGATTATATTAAGTAGAATTTACAACAGGGAGAGTGGATCACATAGAATCATGTAAAAATCTAACAGGGATAAAAAGGGTATATTCAGAAGGAATGTTCACAGTGGAGGGGGAATCCAGAACTGGAGGTCATTGTTTCAGGATGGGGGGTAAACCTTTTAGAACTGATGTGAGGAGAAATTTCTTCACCCAGAGGGTGGATAATGTGTGGAATTCGTTACCACACAAAGCAGATGACGGCAAAACGTTGGCTTATTTCAAGAATAAATTAGATGCAGCTCTTTAGGCTGAACTGTGAAAGGGATATGGGGGAAAGAGGTATCTGAATATTGAATTCCATGTTTTGCCGTGATCAATTTGAATAGCGAAGCAGGCACGAAGGTCCGAATAGCCTACTCCTGCCTTTACTTTCTATGTTTCTATATCTCTCTATCAATCTCGCTGTACCTCATTTGCAAACGCACTCTCTTTCTCTCTTTTTTTTCTTATAGAGCTTCTGCAGTTAACAACGTAGAAAAGTTTTATAAAGCAACATGCTGCCTATTCAAAGACGCAGACTCTCTCTCTCTCTGTCTCTCCTCCTCTCTCTCTTTTATTCTGATTCTCTTTCTTCCTCTCCCTCCTTCTCCCACTCTCCCTCTCTCCAGAATAGATTTTGAGAGACTGTGAAGACAAAAGGGCACACGATTGTTTTCTTGCAGTGATGCCATTAATCTCTACAAGTATTTCTGAACTGTAGCCGAAAGCATTCTGATGCTAGTTGGACTCATTGCTTAACAAGAAACCTCTAACATGCGGCAAAAAAAAGACTTCATGCCTAATTCATGAGCAGTAATAAAGGTCACCAAGCTCACATCTCGTGCACCTAGTGTGAATCTATGAGATAGAAAGGTCTGGAAAGGTGATTGTCAAGTTGTAAGTGGCCAGACCCCAGAAACAGGGGTTCATCGATTCGCTCAGCACTTCTGGCTTGGAAGAATAGATGCAGGTTCTTCACATGCCATGTGGTTAGAGGAGATAAAGAAAAGGTAATTGAAAAGTCCATTCTTGGAAAGCGGCAATAAACTGTAATAGACAGACAATGCTGCTTCATTCTTCGGAATTCATCCGTACCCTTGTATTAATTGTTGAGGATTATAGAGGGCGGCATGGTAGCACGGTGGTTCGCACTGCTGCTTCACCGCTCCAGGGACCTCGGTTCGATTCCCAGCTTGGGTCACTGTCTGTGTGGAGTTTCCACATTCTCCTCGTGTCTGCGTGGGTTTCCTCCGGGTGCTCCGGTTTCCTTCCACAGTCCAAAGATGTGCGGGTTAGGTTGATTGGCCATGCTAAAATTGCCCCTTAGTGTCCTGAGATGCGTAGGTTAGAGGGATTAGTGGGTAAAATATTTGGGGGTAGGGCCTGGGTGGGATTGTGGTCGGTGCAGACTCCATGGGCCGAATGGCCTCTTCCTGTACTGCAGGGCTTCTATGATTTCTTCTATTATTACCAATTACTTCATACTGTCACAAAACGGATGATTTTTTTCACCTGTCTCTTTAGTAAGTGCACCATATCTCAGAAACTTGGCAATTAATTAATTTAATTATCTGCCGGAAAATTGTGCAGATAAACTCGAATGTGTATCTTAGGCTTCCATGTTGTTAAAAACATAAGACCATATGTCAGTACCTGGCGTGGTGTCCACAGCAGTTGAGGTATAATTGGTTTCAAATTTGAGGTACAACATCTTTAAGCCAAGTATATTCTGCGAAAATAGGACGTGTAAAAGCATTGACATACACTGTCGAGAGCCTGATACAGCATCTCGGAGATTCGCGCAAGAGAGTGGCACTCGAGAATTAAAGAGTGTGAAGGTTATCCTTTGTGTGTTGTTGGAGTACATATCAAAAACCCTAAGGTATATTATGAAGTCAGACTCGACCCCAAGAATTTGGTATTTTGGCAAATTCTTGAAATGTGTACACACATGGCTGTCAATGGGAATATATTTTCCAAAAGCGGGGGCCTTGGCTCCCCACTTACCCTACTGGCCTCCTTCAGCTTCCTCTCACTCCCCCTTCATACTACAGCATTCTCCCTAATTTAAAACCATTGTGTATTGTGTTTCACAGCTGAAGGTAAAAAAAAATCAACATCAGCAGCCGTGGAAAACCTGTTAGCAGAAGCACATAGAAAATGTTCAAATAGAAAAACAATTCTTGAGCTTGGATGGGGTAAGTGACATTGCCCAAAACAAAGGAAAAGGTGAACGCAGAGAGAAAGACAGTTAGAGAGATAGATAGATAGAGAGAGTGTGTGTGTGAGAGAGAGAGAGAGAGAGAGAGAGGGAGAGGGAGGGAGGGAGGGAGAGAGAGGGAGACAGAGAGAGAAAGATGATATTCTGTAACCCTAACTTAAACAGAGGTAAAGACAAATGCATGACCGATGTTTAGAGAAACAAACCATTAGCTAAAAATATTTATTGTGCCACAGTCTCAACGTGGAACTGTATGTTTCTTTTTTCAGATAAATTGTCTCCTTGCAATGAAAAACTGCATCTTACAAGAAAGGTGATATGGATATATTTTTAAAGGCTCTGGATAATCACAATATGCAGGGCATGAATTCTGAAGAGTTGCAGCCAGTCAAATTAAGTTAAAACATTTCAGAATAACTTATAATACATGGCCCGACTGTGTACCTTACCAGATAATTAACACATTACACAGAGAGAGAACAACGGGTTTAGTTGTTTCTATATTCATGCAATATTGCATATCCCTGTCTACGACTCACTGTTCATGCAGTTTGCGTCACAACTAGGTCTGAACTGTCACTTCACCAGGCTTTATCTCATTCTTATTTGTGTCTCTTGCTGATCCTGGCATATCCTCCTGCACTTCTCATTAAAACTAGTTTCAACCTTTTGAATGCTCGGAAAGGTGGACAGGTCGATATGCCAGGCAATGAGGCTAAAGCTTGTTGTTGAGAACAATTCTGCTGCTGTTGATGGCCCACATTGCCTCTTGGAATCCCAGTGTCTATTTGCTGGATCTGTTCCAAATCCATCGGATTTAGCAGCATGGCAGATCACAATGCAAGTTATACTTAATGAGAAAACAAAACTCTGTCTCAAGTACAGTTAGGTGGACAGATACGTCTTCTGGTGACAGGATGAGGTCAGTATGGTTTACCCTTTTCCCTGTTTCCTCAACACAAGGCGAAGACTAGTCGTGCTGTCCTATCCTTTCGCAGGTGATAAGTGCAGCCCGTAGAGATGCTGACCACCCCTCCCTGGTGATGGGCCATTAATCAAGCCCTCCCCCCTGTCTTGAGTTTATTTCGGCACCCTCCCTTAGTGCTCGTGCAAGTGGTGCTCAAGCTAGAGGATTGTGGTTTCATGAGCTCAAGTGGCGAAGTATGTGATACACAGTAGGATGTTCCCTTGATTTTGTTTGACCTAATGCCACGATACTTCTTGCGGTCCACAGTCCAGTTTGAGCACTCCCAGTACAACTCCATAACCACTGTTTACCACTGCACTACTACTTCTGCTTGACCTTTCCTGCCAGTGGGACAGCACGTACCCAGATATGATGAGAGTCATGACTGGGCTGCTACATGCAACTTACGACTCTACGAGTATTACTACATCTTGCTGTGTATATTCTGACCACTCTGCGCGACAATCCTCATAAATCTGTCACAAGACGTTACATGTGATTGAGTGGGATTTTGCAGTGTTGACTGGGTTGGGTTCACCATTGTTTTCTTTCCAGTTGCTCCAAACAACTGTAGCCGGAGATAAGTAGCAGAAGAAAGAGTAAGCGGAATGCAAAACCACAAAATAGGAATAGGTTTGAAGGGACGACTCAGGTTGGTGAAAGCTGTGAAGTGATGTTCCAAAAGGAACAACGCGAGGATCACCGAAGTTCAACATTAACAACCAATGTGAAATTACAAAGCAGAACGAAAATTTGAAAATTTACCGACAAAACCACATTAAGAGTACAATGAAAAGGACAAAAAAAATCATGCACACATGAATAGGAATTAAAGACAAATAGAATCACAGTTGTAAAGGTCTTGTGCTGGATATTTTCTGGAGTCTAAGTTCCCCAAACACTTCTTGCAAAATAATGGCATTGCTAGATTTGGTGTTCACGGGAGCAGATTTCGATCTCAGTGAAAGCAACAGCAAGAGTTAACGCAATCTGTCATCATCCAAACAAAGCTTTGGTCTGCATTTCTTCGAGGAGAAGAAGTGAAAAAAAAATAACTGCGATGATCGGACTACTCTTACTGTGTTGTCGGGTTCTTTAAATGTCAGGAAAGGGTGGAGAATTTTATTCCAGATTAATTCGTTGAATGTAGAGACTTTTACCTTCATGCAGTCATTGTCACATCTTCGAACAACATCAAAACTATTCCTGTTCTTTAAATGTATTTTCATGTTTAAAACAGAAAGGTAGTTGCAGGGGATGGAGATACCACTTAATCATAACAAACAGGTGATGCCGACATAGAAGCAGCTTATTCAATTCAGTTTAGTTCTCACGTTCAGTACAAATGTAAACTGTCAAGTGTGGCAAGGAATGTATCGTTCCTGGTGCCAATTAGTCCACACAAGATACTAATCTACACCCCAAACAGTTGCATACTGGCAGGTACTCCAAGAGTATAGGACGAACATTCTACTCACATAATTCCCATAGTGCCAATCACCTTCTTGATTGCACAACTCAGAAAGATTGAGGGTACATCGGATCAGCTGAATGAGCAGTTCCACATCATTAGTTGTCAAACATAAAGATTCAGTTCTCTTTGTTTGGCAACCAATTCTTGCGTTCGACAAAGATGCTTTTTCAATCTCATTTCAGGATATCAAATTCTAGTATTTAATAACTTGAACACTGGTCATGATTGGTACATAACCAGCAGCATTGGGTGCTGGGGTGAGGTTGCGAGGTAGGTGTAGTGGGTGATGGTGGTGAATGATGGGAGGCATTGGATGGGCTTGGTAGGCAATGGGTAGGCGTTTGGTGGGCGTGGTGGTGGCATGGAGGTCACTTGCTCCAGGAATAGTGGAAGCTGTGTATCAGATACAAATAATAGGGAATGATAAAAATAAAGCTGCTCGATAATAATCTTAGGGTACGATATCTCTCTTCCTTTTTTGATTTGTTCTACATGTGAATGGAGAGACATAGCAATCTGATTGTCTCTTTACTGTCATATGGAGTGGCCTTAGGGGTGGCACCATGGAACAGCGACGGCACGGTAGCACAGTGGTTAGTACTGCTGTCTCACAGCGCCAGGGACCCATGTTCAATTCGGGCCTCGGGTCACTGTCTGCACAAGGAATTTGCACATTCTCCCCGTGTCTGCGTGGGTTTCCTCCAGGTGCTCCGATTTCCTCCCAGAGTCCAAAGATGTGCGGGTTAGGTTCACTGGCCATGCTAAATTGCCCCTTGGTGTCAAGGGATTAGCAGGGTAAATATGTGGGGTTACGGGAATAGGGCCTCGGTGGCATTGTAAACTCAATGCGCTGAATGGCTTCCTTCTGCACTGTCCGGATTTTATAATTCTATCTATCAGGAAGTGACTTAAAGGTGAAGGAAAAGTTATCTGATATTTTGTCGTTTGTTGAAGGATATTAGAAAAGTAAAGTATTTTACATCTAGCATAACCATCTGATGTAATTGTCTGCTCATTATTTATCTATTCTTTAAATGCTGTCAAGTAAGATCTTGATTTGAATTAAGTTCTGATCGCTCTGTAATATTCGGTATTTCTAGATGTTTGATTATTTATTTTCTGATCGTTTTTTCCGAACAATGCTCATTGTGTTTGTTTAGTTTTAATTCCAAGACTGATATTATCTAGCTTTCAGCCGCTTGATAATATGTTCATGGTTATTACTGAACAGAGACATTCCTGTGACTGTTGTTTTGCCCTTTGCTTCTAACAAGGAACATATAACCCAATCAATAGTTATCCTTGTATGTGATACCTTTATCTTATATCGCCCTTAAACGTGTTAAACGTATACATTTATTTTTCATTAGTATTTGACACTTATTTTCTCTGCCCCGCAGTAACAACTGGGCCTTAATGGCCAGAGACTACTGATGGATACCACTGAAACAATCCGAGATCTGCAGATGGGACTGCTGGTGCATGATGGGCCTTAATGAATAGAACAGAGATGAGGAGAAATTTCTTCAGCCAGAGAGTGGTAGGTCTGTGGAATTCATTGCCACAGAGGGCTGTGGAGGCCGAGACGTTGAGCGTCTTCAAGACAGAAATTGATAAATTCTTGATTTCTCGAGGAATTAAGGGCTATGGGGAGAGAGAGCGGGTAAATGGAGTTGAAATCAACCATGATTGAATGGTGGAGTGGACTCGATGGGCCGAATGGCCTTACTTCCGCTCTTATGTCTTATGGTCTTATGAAATGTCGGAACAGGATTCAGGGGTTAAATAGAAACTTCCTATCTCATAGGCTGCGACAAATGTGCTTCTCTTATTCTCTGTCTCTCAGTTCTTCCTCTACCTGTGTCTCCCACAATTTTTCACATGCACGGATACATTTTTTTCTTGCTTTCACCCTGTCCCTGAATCCAAAAAAATCCACAAACGGCTATCGGATATTTTAGCTTGCCTGAGAATCTATTTTATGTGAGCACAGCTCCGATACATTTATGAAAGAGTTCACTCTTCACGAACGTTTCTTACTACTTTAAACACTATCGCTCTCACCTCGTCTGTTTCTCACCACTTCTCGCCCATAATTTCACTGGCTTCTCTCTTTTCGCCCTCTGACAATCAATCTCCTTCGCTCACTTTCTTTCTCCAACCCTGTCCGCTGCCTCACCCGATGTAATCTGAGCCGATGCTACCGATCAGCTATTGCTTTCTTTTCACATCCCAACCGGCTCCCTCCCCGTTCAAGGTTGTATATCAGATGTGTATCAGATGGGAGGGTCAGTGTGATTTAGGGCCCATGCATTTGTCATCGCAGCTACATATGAGTTCTCCGTGCTCTATGAGTTGACATGTTTGCATCTGCTGCAGGGTCCGAATTTTCTGAGGCGTTGCCTTCTTTCAAAACGTTTTGTCAGTTTGAGGAGCTGAATTAGACTTAGAGGTGACAACATTTTCTTTGGACTATGACAATATATTTTATTTATTTTTGTATTTATGGTTACTCATATCTCTTTTAAATCTCAAAGCTTAATGTTGACACTCATAGAGGACATCCCAGACAGAAGTAGAGCCACTTGGATAGAAACGCAGTAACAACTGGGCCTTAATGAATAAATGGCCAGAGACTACTGATGGATACCACTGAAACAATCTGAGATCTGCAGATGGGACTGCTGGTGCATGATGGGACTTCATCTTTACCTCTGTTACTAGTTAATAACCGTGATCAACATAGCAACTCTTTGAAAAGGGGTCACTCACTCTAAAGCAAAATAGATCAATGAACTTAGTTTCGTCATATGTTTGTTTAAATAGTTTTTTTTAATATGGTAAACGTTAAGCTCAATATCCCTGAGGTGATCCCACTGAGTATAAATCAAGGAGTGGGGAATAAATAACCTCAGAGTTAAAAGGGAGAGGCTGACAGCAACACGAAGAACTCATCACCTCTCACTAAACATGCATCTATTGATTCAATTGGTTGAGAAAATATTCTACATGATCCTTGCTATTACTGGTGTTCCAGGTAAGTGACTATATCACTTCATGTTGTGAAAATCTCTGTGGAAGCGAATCTCTGATTTTAAACTGTGACTGAAAATGTTCAATGCTCTTCATTATTATACAGAAACATGATCAAAGATATCATTCGCTTCAGTCAAATGTCTTCAAATATCTCTGGTTTTAGCTGACAATAAACGTTTGAAAGTAACTCACGGGCTCTACGGTCAATGGAGTTGGTGCATTTCGTGGAATATTGTGTAATGTTAGGTTGGACCTCAGTGAAGGCAAACTCTTTGAAAGAAACAATTGTGAGACTAAGTGCAAAATCACATTGAATGTAGACCATTAACACGAGTGGAATTTCTGACAGTAGTGAACATGTATTACTGATATGCCACCATCAGTGGTTCACCTATCCCTGTATCTCACAAATACATGTTTTTTGCCTATTTTGTTAGATGACTAAGGCTCTCTTTGAAGCAAAGCACCTAGAATGTCCAACAGCCTAGCTTTACCATCTATTCTCAAAAAAAATTCTGAACTCTTTGGAGACCTAATGTTACTTTATTCGTGTCACAAGTAAGGCTTACATTAACACTGTAATGAAGTTATTGTGAACTTCCTCTAGTCGCCACATTGCGGCGCCTGTTCGGGTCAATGCACCTAACCAGCATGTCTTTCAGACTGTGAGAGGAAACTGCAGCACCTGGAGGAAACCCACGCAGACATAGGAAAAACGTGTAAACACCACAGAGCCAAGAATCGAATCTGGGTCCCTGGCACTGTCAGGCAACAATGCTAACCACTGTGCCACCGGACCGCCTATCGTCCTTTCTCATTGGTTCTGAAAAGCTCCGTTCACCTGCACCATTGCTAAAGTTTGAACAGCCAATTATTTTTCTGGTGATTCATTTCCCCTTTCTGCAATTGGGCTTCCATTTAATTTACATTATTCGGACCTAATATGTCCCACTTTGTTGCAGTGGAAATTCAAAAGCCTCCAATTGTTATCACCACACTCAACCGCCTAATTTTTGGTTTGATGTGAAATTTCCTGAACATTCGGGATTTTTCTGTATCTTTTTTGACAATTTGTTTTCTTTTTTTGTCCTTTCCACTTTCGATCCTTCAAAGTTTCAAGTGAATAATGAAAAAGTGCTTTGATACTACAGAGCGCATCGTGATAACACGTTTGTTGGTGGCACGGTGGCACAGTGGTCAGCACGGCTGTCTTGCAGCACCACGGACCTGTGTTCAATCCCCGGCTTGGATCACTGTCGATGCGGAGTTCGCATATTCTCCCCCTGTCTGCATGGGTTTCCTCTTTGGACTGTGGTTTCCCCCCACAGTCCAAAGATAGGCAGGTTACGTGGACTGGTAGTGCTAAATTCTGATTCAGTGTACCCAAGCAGGTACCAGAGTGTGGCGACGAGGGGATTTTCACAGTAACTTCATTGCAGTGTGAATGCAAGCCAACTTGTGAGGAATAAATAAACTTTGAATTCAACTTTTCAATCAGACGATTCCTACGCAGGCAGAGGGAGAACGCGTAAACTCAACAAGTCAGTCAGCCAAGGCCGGAAAGGGCCCAGGGCCTTGGCGCGGGGAGTCAGCAATGCTAATCACTGTGCTACTAGTCTACTAGTCTCCGCATTCAAAGGATCATCCAACTCCAGTTCTGCCAACTCCAGCAGGATGCCACCCCAAAACGCACCTTGGCTGAAACATTTCTTTCAAGTGAAACAGCTTTTCATTTGCACTCCCATTAATTTCATCAAATATATGTGCTGATCCCATTGCTGTCTCTGCATTGTGAAGACGACACACAAAGTAGGCGACCACTTTGCGGTATACCTTCACTTAGCCTGCAGTCATGACCACAACAATCCCATTACTTGCCATTTGCTTCGCCTTGGCCTGCTGCAATGCTCCACTGAAACACAACGCAAGCTGGAGGTGCAGCATCCCATATTCCAATTCAGCACGGTTTAGCCCTCAGCACTCACTCAAAATTGACTTCAACCAATTTGTGACCTTGATCATTCTCCGCCATCTTATGGCGCTTTTTCTCTATATCCCAAACATTATTGTTGTTAATGTAAAACTCCTTCATTCCCCACAATCCCCGGTCCTCCTTCATCACGTTCGTATGTTTGCTGCACGCTTATTGCAATCTCTCCCAGCCATATTCAGTATCCAAGACATTTCCCCGACTTTCAGTTGCGATTAAATTCAAACTATATCTAAATGCTGCCTTTGGTTTCTCTCCATATACCTTGACCTAGACCCGCCATTTTTTTATTGCCTGCGTTTCCTCTATTGGCTTTATTGGCTTTAATCTCTGTTTGTTTTCTTTGAAAAATGCGAACACTAATTCATTAAGCGTTTTGTATTTAGTATTTTAGTATTTTCTTTTGCAGCCCTCAGTGGTTACTCTCCCTTCTTCAGGTTACAAATCTTCATCCAATGGTTCGGTTTGCGGAATCTGTTGTCCCAGAACAACACCATCGCACTCCATTCTCAACTGTGGAATTATGTTCCCAGAATTCCGTTCCCATTTCTGCCCATGTCAGTCTCTCTCTCTCTCTCTCTCTATTCCAATGCCCAGTTAAACGTAGTTGTCATTAATTTCAAAGTGAAAGGCATTCTGCCAGACAGGTCACAAGAGCCCATTTTGCACTTAGTCTACATCCACCATCTCCTGGCTATCCGAGGGACTCATGTGGAAATGATTCATTCAGTACATCGAAAGTAGTCAGAATGTATTCCACCAATCCAGGTCCTAATGGATTCAATTTATTGAATTACTCCCACAAAATGTTGATAATATGATTATGATACATGTCAGAACCTTTGGTTTTCTAAATGCCCCCAGTTAGTTGCATCAGAACAGCGTCCTCGGTAAACGCAGAATCAATGCATTTCGGGGTCAAGCAGCAGAATGGACAGCAAGTTTGTCTGATGCACTCTTGATTCCCACAGTAAGTCCTCTCTTTCAATGGAAACCTTCGCAGATTCCGCAAACCGATCGTGGTACAGTAAGAGAAGAAAATGGGAAAGAGGAACAGGAACATTCATTCAGACCTTTGAGCCGACTCGTCTATTCAATACGCTCATGGTTGACCTCATCTCAGCCTGAACTGCACATTGCTGCCCTTTCTCCACAACACTTGATAATATTTCTATCTCCTCCTTAAATGCACTCAGTGCCCCCGCAACTGTCCCAATCATTGACAGTGAATTCCATAGATTCACGACCCCTTGCGAAAAGCAATTTCACCTTCTCTATGTTTAAGGTCAGCTATCTCTTATACTAAACCTATGTCCAGTCACTCGAAGTTGTTTCACAAGCAAGAACGTGTATATTCCCAGGAGGAATGTGCTCAATTGAGCTTCTAAATTGGGAATACATTAAAAAAACTTAATTTACGTAATATGGGTTTTGCTCATTTTATTACCCAGTCCGAATAGCTCTTGAGAAGGTAATGGTGAGTTGCATTCCTGAACAGCTGCGGTCAATATGTTGCAGGTGCGCAAGTGTTTGCGGGGGTGTGAGGAGGGTGGGGGGGAGGGGGGGTGGGGGGGGGGGTGATGGGGGAGGGAGGCGACTTCCAACATTTGATGCAGCGAAAGTGAAGGATTGAAGGATTGAGCTCTTGTGGCCTGTCTGGCAATGTTTCCCATTTCAGAATCTCAATTGTGCAACTTCCTCCCGGTTATATACACGTTCATCCTTGTGGGGCAACTTGGAGAGGCTGGTCATAGTTTTAGTATAATAGGTTGCAGATCTGAAACATACATATGGAGAAATTGCTTCTCGCAAAGAGTCGTGAATCTATGGAATTCACTGCCCAATTTGCGGCAGATGCGGGGACATTGAGTATATTTAAGGAGGAGATAGAAATATTTGTAAGGATTGTGGAGAAACGGTAGGAAAGGGAAGGATTGGAATATGGGGTTCGGGGTGTGGAGGACAGGGCAGGGAATTGTTTGGGAAACCTGGAAAGAGTTTGCGCAGGAGCAGAGGAAATGGGACAAACACTTTTCCGGATGAAATCTGTTCAGGGCCTATAAATGATAAGAGTGCGACATGGAGATTTTCATATCATGGATGAGATCGGTATTTCTGAATCAGAGTCATGGAATCCCTACCGTGCAGAAGCAGGCCACGGGGTGGCACGGTGGCACACTGGTTAGGACTGCTGCTTCACAGCACCAGAGACCCGAGTACAACTCCCGGACTGAGTCACTGTCTGCGTGGAGTCTGCACGTACTCCTCGTGTCTGCGTGGGTTTCCTCTTAGTGCTTTGCTTTCCTCCCACAGTCCGAAGGACGTGCCACATTGACCATGCTAAACTTTCCCTTAATTTACGCGAAAAGGCGCTGTCATGTGGAGACGAGGGGATTTTCACAGTAACTTCATTGCCGTATTAATTTAAGACGACTTGTGGCATGAATAAATAAACCTTGATCCTTTCAGTCGTTGTGGCCCATCGAGGCTGCTCGGACACTATCAATTGAGTTTCTGAAATGGGATCACATTCTTTAACTTAATTTATGTGATTTATGTGTTGCTGAGTTTATTACCCACACAGGGAATCCTCGATGATTAATTGAGTTACTGAATTACACACTCAGGCCCTATCCCCGCAACCATGCTAATTCCCCTGACAAAAAGGGTGAATTAACATGGCTAGTCAATCTAACCTGGGCATTTGTGAACTGTGGGAAGAAACCCGATCACCCGGTAGAAACCCCGCAGGCACGAGGAAACTCCACACAGTCACCCTAGGCTGGAATTGAACCCCTGTGCCGTGCGTTGTGAAGCTGCAGTGCTCACTCTTTGCCAGGGTGCTTCCCTCTATGAAGTATGTGGCCTGGATCGATGAACGGGTTAACGTTTATTCCTGGGCGTACCCAAAATTGGAGATGTTCTTTTCATCAGAAAAGTGTGGCCGGGGAATGTTCTGAAGTTGCGGTTGGGTCAAGTGAACAAGATGTCTGGTTGGTAGTCTCAACATGGAGAGTTTCTGCTCCTGGGAATAAGATGTGCTGGGGCCGGTCAGAACCTGAAGAATGTCGTGTGCTGGGAAGAATGTGAACTGAAATGTGTAGAAGGCTGCAGATTATTCATTCCTGTCTCCGAAATGGTGTGGGGTCTATACCTGCACTGTATGTGCTCTGGGTAGATTGTGAAACTGGGGAAGAAAAAAATATTGAACGTTTGAAGCCATGTATCCTGGTGAGTAATTTGAAGATTATGGCCTGGGGAGCGTCCAACTGTCTAATGCTGGGACCAGTGTGACCTTCAGTGGGTCGTATAGGCGCTGGCCTATTCCTGGAAATTGAATCCTCGGCAATGTCCAATGATGGAGGCGGAATAGCACTGGACGAAATTTGTCTGGATTTTGTCCAAACCTGGTGATGTTATATTGCGGGAAATCTTAGGTTCTCCACTTCTCCCTCGCAATAACTCCTAAAATAATGTGTAGTCTGTCGTTTTAATATCTAACACCAGTGTTCCGCTAGCAACACTCACCACAACCCACCCCACACACTTTCAATTTTGATGATGCTGCAATCCCATGTTCATTGTTGGTTCGGATACGGATTTAATCAGTGATGTTCAGCTTCTGCCCTGTTCTCTATCTCACAGTTAATTTACTGGGAATTGTGATCCTCTGCCGCGGAAAATGTGGCCTCTCACAATGCACCACTCGCTACCTGGTGGCCATGGCGATGGCAGACCTATTGGTGATTATCACAGACATCATTCTCACTCAGGTAAATGTCAAATATTTCCCAATGAGTTTCCTGGACCTCACTCCTGTGTGTAGTATTAAAGGTGTCATGCAAGGTGTATCTCGAGACTGTTCTGTTTGGTTCACTGTCGCTTTCTCGTTTGATCGATTCGTGGCCATTCGCTGCCAAAAACTGAACACTAAATATTGCACTGGGAAAACTGCAGCTGTAGTTCTAGCAACGATCAGCATCGTTTTCTGTGCAAAAAACATCCCTTGGTATTTTACAAAGGAACCTGCAATGATAATAAACGGCGTCCCGTGGAACTGTGTTACAAAGAAAATCTATTGGACGGATCCCAGATGGGATGGATTTTCATGGCTGGATTCACTTTTAACGCCATTGCTCCCATTCGCTTTAATATTGTTGATTAATACTCTGACAGTCAGACATATTTTAGTGACCAGTCAAGTCCGCAAGGCACTGAGGGCTCAGAATAATGGAGACAAGCGCAGTGATCCAGAGATGGAGAGCCGAAGGAAGTCAATGATTTTACTCTTCACCATATCTGGAGTTTTTATTTTTCTGTGGTCGGTGTTTGTCATATATTTTTTGTATGTTAGAATTGGACGAGTACTTTCCGTCACCTACCCTGAATATATATTGCAACAAGTCTCATTAATGCTGCGAAATTTAAGCTGCTGCACAAACACTTTTATTTATGCGGTGACTCAATCCAGGTTTCGGGAGCAGATCAAGATGGTAGTGAAATATCCAATCACATCAATTATTCAATTAATTAATAAACAAAACTGACAGAAGACCAATCAGCCACTGTGCTTGGTGACTAAGTCAATCAGGAGTCCCGAACGCTAACCGACAAAAGCCTCAAAAATGAATGGTTTCCACACGCAGACAAATTCCAGACAACCATTCAGAGACTACTCTAGTTGACTGAAAACTGCATCAGCCACACAACACCACCGCCTGCGTATTGAAAGTCACCTCAAACAACCAACAGATTCATCTCGCTTACCATCTGATGCTTCAGCTGGTCAGGAGCTTGGACTACTCATATGACATCTCAGCTAATCGGAGGCTCCGGTTTCTGACTGACGGTCGCATGAGCCAATCAGAGAGCACCACTCGCTGACTAATGGCAGGTTCAGCAAGTCCGGGCATCTATTCGTTGATGGACAGACACCTCAGCCAATCAGCAAGCTTCTTCTACTGGAGGAGATGTTGTCAGCCAATCAGCTATTCGAGCCGCTGACTGACCGCACCCTTATCCAACCACGGAGCTTTAGCGCGAGACACGCAGACCGCACAGCCAATCGGGTCTTTCTACGTTAGAGCCGGAAATACTTCCAGTTATCAGGGATCTGAACACGATCACTCATAGTCTCATGAACCAGTCAGATGCTCTAACTTCTGCATCACCCAAACAGCAATGCTCCATCCAGTACCTAGGATTGTCGTACAGTCACAGGCTTTGACAGTTTACTGACGGCTAATGAACCAAACATTGATTCCTTAAAGTGTGATGGATGTGTAGCCTGTTCAATGACAGCTTTGAACATATAATCCTGGGATCCCTATAGTGCAGGAGGAGGTCACTCGGTCCATACAGCCTGCACCGATAACAATCCCACCCAGGCGCTATCCTTATAACCCCGTGCATTAAAAATGCCAGTCCCCCTGACACTAAGAGTCAATTTTGCATCCCAATCCAACTAACCTGCACATGATTTGGACTGTGGGAAGAAACCGGAGCACCCGAAGGGATCCCACGCAGACACGGGAGAATGTGCAAATTAGACACAGGCAGCCACCCCAGGCCGGAATTGAACCCAGGTCCCTGGACGCTGTGAGAATTCATAGAATTCATAGAATCCCTACAGTACAGAAGGAGGTCACTCAGACCATCGACTATCCGCCGACCAGTATCCCACGCAGGCCATATTCACATGATCCCACACATTTACGCTGCTAATCTCGCTGACGCTGGGGTGAAGTTAGCATGGCCAATCAACGTAACCCGCATATCGTTGGACGCTGGGAGGAAACCGGAGCACCTGGAGGAAACCCATGCAAACACAGGGAGAACGTGCAAACTCCACACAGACAGTGACCAAGGTTGTAATGGAACCCAGGTCCCTGGACGCTGTGAGGCAGCAGTGCGAAACAATCTGCCACTGTGCCGCCCAAATGTCAACATAACAGCTGTCAGATCCAATCAGAGAGCTCTGACCACGAATGAACCAAATATTGGCAGGGTCTTAAATAGTGGGGAACAGGGCCTTAAATTACAGCAGGCTTTCAGCAACATGGGCTGGAAAGAAGGCTGAACAGTAGTAAATGGAATTCAATCCAGATATGTGCGACATGAGACACTTGGGCAGGGCAAAAAAGGAAGGGGGATTTATTGTGAACACGAGGAACATGAGAAGGACCGTGAATCAGACGGATTTTTGTGAGCATGTACAGCGACACCTTCAAGGTAACAGAAGAGCTGGTTTAAATGGACAAGAAGCTCTTCATGCTTGCCCTTACAAAGTGAGGCATAACTTAAGAGTAGGGTTGTTTTGATGGAACTATATAAAACATTGGTTCGGCCATAGCTCGGCAGCGTGTGGGGATTTTGAACCCACGTTAAAAGAGGGATATGTCTGTGCTGGAAATGGCGCGAATGTGATTTACCAGGATATTTCCTGGGTTGGAAAATTTTAGTTGTGAAGAGAGATTGGATAGACTAAAAGCAAATTACAGTGGATGCTGGAATCTGAAAGCACAAGAGAAAATGCTGGAAAATCTCAACATGTCTGGCAGCATCTTTAAGGATGGAAAATAGCTGAAGTTTCGAGTCCATATGAGCCTTTGTCAAAGCTGACAAAGGGTCATCAAGACTCGAAACATCAGTTACTTTCTGTCCTTAAACATGCTGCTGCCAGATCTGCTGAGATTTTCCAAAATTTCCTAAGGTTGGTTGGACTGTTAATTTTTTTCCGTGGAGCAGAGGACAGGGGAGGGAGGGGGGGGGGCATGATTCCGATGTATAAAATTATGAGGGGTACAGATAGAGCAGACAGATATAAACGTCTCCGCTTGGTGGAGGGATCAATCTCAAGCAGGCAGATTGAAAAGAAGAGGCAGAAGGTTTAGAACCGATGTGAATAAAATATTTTTTTCATCCAAAGGGTGGGAGCCTGGAACTCACTGCGTGAAAGGAGGGTTAGAAACATAGAAAAACTACAGCACAAACAGGCCCTTCGTCCCCACAAGTTGTGCCGAACATATCCCTACCTTTTAGGCCTACCGAAAACCCTCCATTCTATTAAGTCCCATGTACTCACCCAGGAGTATCTTAAAAGTCCCTATTGAGTTTGCCTCCACCACCACTGACGGCAGCCGATTCCACTCGCCCACCACCCTCTGTGTGAAAAACTTTCCCCGAACATTTCCCCTGTACCTACCCCCAGCACATTGAACCTGTGTCCTCTCGGAGCAGCCATTTCCACCCTGGGAATAAGCCTCTGAGAGTCCACCCGATCTATGCCTCTCAACATCTTATATACCTCTATTAGGTCTCCTCTCATCCTACGTCTCTCCAAGGAGAAAAGACCGAGCTCACTCAGCCTATCCTCATAGGGCATGCCACTCAATCCAGGCAACATCCTTGTAAATCTTTCAATCTTTTCCACATCCTTCCTGTAATGAGGCGACCAGGACTGAGCACAGTACTCCAAGTGGGGTCTGCTTATATAGCTGCATCATTATCCCCGGATTCCTAAACTCAATCCCTCGATTGATAAAGGCCAGCACACCATACGCCTTCTTAACCACCTCCTCCACCTGCGGGGCCGATTTTAGAGTCCTATGGACCCGGACCCCAAGGTCCTTCTGATCCTCTACAGTGCTAAGAGTCTGTCCCTTAATATTGCATTGCTTCATCCCATTTGACCTGCCAAAATGGACCACTACGCATTTATCTGGGTTGAAGTCCATCTGCCACTTGTCCCCCATCTATCGTCTTCACTAAAGTTCCTCATGACTGATACCATTCTGGTTAAACGGTTCTGTGCTTTATAAAATATATTCAAATGCCACCCAAAGTATGGTTCATGGAACTGGACGCATTAGACCAGCTGAGACTTTCACAAATCTAACATAACCCATTTGCTCTTGCATTCTATTCTACTTCAGAACTTTCCAGAAAGTGATCATTTTAGATTTCAATAAAGCCCATTGTACATTATATGGTGTATTAGCTCAAGATATCCTGTCACATTGAACCAGTATCCTTCTGCTCTTGTTGATTTAATTATCCACCCTTTATTTTGTACTGTCTCTAAATGTTCACCCTACTGTTACGACAGGTCTTGGTAAGACCTCTCATAAATTGTTAAATTCCCAAATTGGACCACAATGTTTTTATGATCTGAAGTAAGGAGACATGAGCTGTCTGTATTTTCTTACTCAATCCAATCCTTTGCTGCCTACAAAGTTAAATTAAAACTGAGGCTAAATGTTGCCGATGTATTTCGGCCCTTGTTGGTTAGCTTTTGCCAATCGAAGCATTTTCTTAATGATTAGAAGGAATGAATTAAACGAGGCTTCCTTGTTTCAAATAACGAGGACGATTAGTAGTTAAAAAAAACCTGGGGAAAATAATTGCACATAACTATAATAGATGCATATATGAATTGAGAAGTTAAGAATCTAAATCTATGCTAAAATATAAGGATATATTAATCAGCCCCTGGATGTTCCGTGAGGTGTGAACAGCTGCACAAATCTGGCCATTAAGCTGGGCGATTCGAGAAGAGTCATCGGGCAGAACTGCAGTCAGTTGGGGAAACCGACTTCCCCATGGTAGCTGAAGAGGCTATCCTATTTCCTTTAGATTGTGGTTTCTGCTCAGCCTTGCCTCCAGCAAAAATGAGACAGACTATTTCCCTGCAAACTGCAGGGGGGCCTGGTGGGTGATTCTTCTTGTCTCTGTGACCCGCACGCACTGCAGCAACACACGAACACTCACATCAGGTTTAAAGTTGCGTTTGCACTCATTTCCTTGCTTATTTATTCATTGAAAGTCTTGCAGTCAATGTTTATTTCCATTCATCTCGGACCATTTACTCATTCTGAGATATACGGGGAGGACGGCATGGTGGTGCATTGGTGAGCACTATTGGCTTACAGGAGCAAGGGCCTGGGTTGAATTCCGACCTCAGGTGACTATGTGTGTGTGGAGTTTGCAATTTCTCCCCATGTCTGCGTGGGTTTCCTCAGGTACTCCGTGTACTCCTACAGTCCAAAGAGGCGCAGGTGAATTGGCGTGTTAAATTGATCCTGAGTGTCAGGGGGATTAGCAGTGCAAATACATGGGGTTCCAGGGAAAGGGCCTGGTGGGATTGCTGTTGGTACAGGCTCGATGGGCCAAGTGGCCTCTTTGCTCACTGTAGGAATTCCATGATTACATGATAATTCAACATGAGATGGATTTTTGGATTCCTGCTGAAATATGACAATCAGTCTCCATTGTGTCCACAGCCAGAGGAGATCAATGTTCCATTCAATATTTTCCAATCAATTGTCTCTGTTTGAACTGACACTGACACTTCTTTAGGTGCAGCATTCGATATTCTCAAAGGACAGTTATGTTAAATATAATGCACATAAGAATTTTCCACAAAGCAATAATTTTACATTTTAATAAAGTTCATTGTATAATATTGTATTTCATATTAACTCAAGATGTCTTACAACATTCAACGACTATCCAACTGCTACTGTTTTTTTCACGATGGACCCATAATTCTGTATTGTCTGCACATGTTTGTCCCTGTTATGACCAGTACTGTGGTAAAGTCCCCAGAATTGTTAAATCACCAAACAGGATCCCAATTTTGTTATGATCTGGGGTGAGGAGGAATGAACTGTTTTCACTTCCTTGTTGAACACATTGATGATTTTACAGGGATTGATACATAGAAACTTGAAGAAATCGAAGCAGGGTTATTTAATTCACTCGTTCGAGCCTGCTCCATCATTCGACATGATCATAGCCAATCCGATATTTCAACCTCGTGCTCCCGTGCCCCATGTGTTCCAAGGTTAAAGTTAAAGTTTTTTTATTATTCACAAATAATGCTTCCGTTATCACTGCAAAGAATTTAGTGTGAAGTTCCCCTGGTCGCCACATACCACCGCTTGTTCGCGTCAATGCACTTAACCAGCATGTCTTTCAAACTGTGGGAGGAAACTGGAGCATCCCGAGGAGACCCAAGCGGACACGGGGAGAACGTGCAAACTCCACACAGACAGTGACACAAGCCGGGAATTGAACCCCAGACCCTGGCGCTGTGAGGCAGCACTGCTAACCACTGTGCCACCCTGCCGCCATCCAGTATTCAGCAGGGGGTGGATTGGCAAAGGTTTGAGTATGATTCTGACATTATCTTGAAGAGAGCAGGTTGTTACAACATATGGTATATTTATCCTTTCGATGTCTGTACTGTGAGTTTGAGATATGTTCATTTTGGCCTGGTTGTACTGTTTTAAGTCTGACCCCAGTGCCTCTTGACCTCTCAATGTTCATTCTGGGCCTTTCCTCAAAGACCAACATTTCAAAGTACCAAGAGTGTGCTTCGTGTGGAATAAAAATAATGCATTATAGATTGTCAGATAATCCCCACTTTTCAACTTTATCCCTCTGGAATTTCAAATGATTTGTTAATCTGTACCAATGGAATGCAGTGTTCCAAATATTGTACTTTACCAATTACTACTCATGTTAAATCTGCAATGACTTAATAGTCTCTGAATTGCTCCACTTATTGTTTAAAAATGGAGTCTGTAAGTTTGTCGTTAATAAAGTCAGATACTGTCAATATATTGTTCGGGCCTTCTGTCAAGTGAATGAAATCAACTTCTACATTTTCAATCAAGGACATACGACTTGACGTTGACACCAACTGATCCTCTTGCTTTTTTTTAACCCAAAATCGGACTTTTTTATTCATTCGTGGGACATGGACGTCGTTGACTGGCAAGCATTTATTGCCCATCCTAGTTGCCCTTGAGAAGGTGCTGGTGAGCTGCCTTCTTGAATCGCTGCAGTCTATGTTCTGTGGGTTGACCACAATGCCGTTATGGAGGGAGTTCCAGGATTTTGAACCAGAGACTGTGAAGGAACGGCGATATATTTCCAAGGCAAGATGGTGAGTGGCTTGGAGGGGAACTTGCAGCTGGTGGCGTTCCCATTTATCTGCTGCCCTTGTCCTTCGAGATGGAAGTGATCATTGGTTTCGAAGGTGCTGTCTAGGGATCTTTGCTGAATGGCCTCAGCCCATTCATTTACCCTAAGCGTTCATTTGATGATTCAAGCAAAGAGGTGCTAACTATGGAGAGCAGTATTATCAGTAAGTAATATGGGAACGTGAGTACATCCTAATATGCTTTATCTGTATCCGGAACCATTTCAATAACTTCTGCTGATCTTGGCCCTCATCCACTACCATTATATCGGGTCAGAGCAACCATGGAAAATGAATCTGACTCCCCTAAGACAATGTCACTGTGATCCTGTAATTTCTTCCATTCCCATAACACCCTATGCTAGTGCAAGTTGTTGTGGATTACACCCTGAGATAGACAATGTAAATCTGATTCCCCACTACCCCCAAGGCAACAAATTGTGCATGTGGGCATGTGACTGTGTCTGTGATTGTGCCTCTGTGTGTGTGTGTGTGTGTGTGCCTGTGTCCATGCATTTGTATGTATATATATCTTTGAGTGTGTGATTATGAAGATACTCAGTAGCAGCAATTAGAGATGGACAAATAAATTCTGTCCTGGACAGAGAGAGAGATCCATGACCCGTGAAAAAAAAACTAGCTGGTGTCTTGTTCTTTATGTGTTGTATATTGAGGCAGACTATCACTGTAGTTCCTGATCAGAGCTGCGAAACGTTTGTTTCTCCTTACTGTCCACGTAAATGTTGTCACTTTAGCCCCTCCGAGCATGGTGTTATCTTTGCATCTGAACCGTACCTAAGAATAGAAACCGAATTGCAATCATTGTGATCTTGAGGTGCGTTGAAAGTTTGATTTGCACGTTGAAATAAATTGTCGTGTTAATAGTTGCATTTTTAACGGGAAGGACGAAATGAGATATAATTAGGTCATTGTGAGGGAGTGTGATGGAGAATGTGTCCAGCAAATGTTCTCACTACAATTACAGCAATCCTCCCTTTTCAGCTTTTTGGCAGAGATCACAAATTCAAAGATCTGCTTATCAGTTTTTGTAAAGAACTATTGGATTTTGATATGGACTGTGGTTTGAAGAAGACAACGGAAAAGAAGGTACAAAAGAATACGTTTGAGCTTTTTCTACTCTTGATAGATTTTCTTGCTGGTTCAAGCCTCTGGTTTGGTCCTAACCCGGGTGCAGAACCACTCAGCGTTTAAACTAAATTTGCAACAGTTTCTCGAACACCAGGTCAAGGGTTCTAGAACACTCTCCGAATAAAAGTGGAAACATCAGAGAAGGCGTGTTTGTGCATTGAAACTACTTTGTGAAGCGCCGTACTATTTCTGCTCACTCAGTGGGTGATAATTCGACATCAAGTTCAGAAGCGACATGGGATGCATCACACTTCTGATAACCCTCATGAAATAAAAAAAAAGCTGACCAGTGCCCATGTCCATCCTGACTGTGGAGCGTCTGTTTTCCATACCTTCGCAGCAGAACCGGGTTTCTCCAAATCACATGTACAGCCCCCACATACCTGTGTTGCACGAGTTCAAATACATCGCCAGGAAATTCGATCGAAACGGAAACTGCACTGAAGTGAAAGACAATGTTGGGTTTTGGAAGAGCAAATGCCAGGTAAAGGTGACCTTGACTGCCGATGTGAAGGGAGTGCCCCCTGCACCACGCCCATCCTGCCTCCATTATCTCAAATGGAGGAATTCGAGCCTGCCTTTTCTATGCGGAACAACCGTGAGTGTGTTGCAGCTGCGGCAAAACTGAACGTGCCGCTGTCAACTGCAGCGCCACCTTCTGCGCAAACTGCATTCAGGATGTACAATAACAAGGACAGCAAGTATGGGAGGCTCGTCATCTTTAGAAGGCCTGCCCACAAAGTGGTGCACACATCAGCAGTGTTGCTCAGAAAAAGAAGGTAATCATAACGGAGGTTCCTGTACGTTCCAACGGCTGAAAATACACCACTGCTCATGATGCACAGAATACACGGCATCTGAACAAGAGCTGGAGGCCAGACCACGCCCGAAGGACTCATTACCACCCGCATCAGAAGAGGAAGATTCAATGGAAGTGGAGGGAACATAAGGACACTGGCAGAAAAAAATTGTAAGCGTAAAACACTTTTATCTAGCGCCTAATCTTTCAGCCTCTCTGATGAGCGTGGACAAGTTAGTGGTTACTGCCAAGGTGACCGGCTAAACACCACGGTGGTGTGGGAGCCACAGCAATATCAGAACATAGACGATGAATGTAACAAATCATCCAGCGATTATTAACCGCCGGTTGATTGGAGCAGCAAATCAATTAACACGCCCCAGAAACCAGAAACTAAATGCAAGGACGCATCGAATCACTTGAACCTGTAACTTAATAGGAACTGAACGTTGAAAGTGGTAAAAATACACTTTAAACATTGATATAAAAATGGGCGACATCAACGTGTGAAGCATTAAATAAACTTTACGATGTGTCGTCAACTGTGCTTAGCTGGCGAATGGTTAAAAAAAATAACGGACCTCTGCAGCTGAAGATGGTTGCCGAGCTGGCCGTCACGCGGGCCATCCATCTGATTAGGGCCAAAAGAATGTCGTTCGTCGGCTCCACTATTTTGGTGCGGAGTGACAACTTCAATATTAACACATATATGGAGTTGGTGAGCAGGATCCTCGCAGGAATTCCCACACACTAAAACGGTCCTCTCAGACAGGTTCATGTGAATCCCTCGCCCGAAGGAACGCACGTCTGTCAGCAGCTCCCATTAATGCTGCCCACTTCCAGGCCGGTCACACTGGGCGGTGACTTCCACTGCATCACCGATATGGCTGGACGATCCAGCAGGATCGACAGCAAAAGGGATGTCACTTCCAGACTTCTGATGGAAACGGTAAAGGATGCTAAGCCACAAGACGTCTTCAGCAACCCTGCGAGCGAAGCACAGTGTAGATATACAAATTCTGGGACAGATGGGTTTGTCTGCTCACACCTAGACTTTCTTGCTTGTCTCCTGTGTATTGGCATCAGATTAACACACATCAAAGTAGTTGAGGCCAAAATTTTGTGTGACTCCACGAAGAAGTTAGTTAGAGCTCTTGGGGCTAAGGTCGTCAAAGGATATGGGGGGAAGGCGGGATCTCGATATTGCACTTGAAGATCAGCCGCGCTCAAAATGAATGGCTGAGCAGCCTCGGAGGACCAAATGTCTACTCCTGCTTCTAGTTTCCAGGTTTTTAGCAAGCCATTGTTAGGTGATGACCTCGACCTCCTGCAGCCCAACGGTCATCTACCAGAAAACTAGAGGGTGGACAGGGAGACATGAGAGGTAAACAGAAAACTGGGATCTCATAGAAACATAGAATATCGGAGCAGGACTAGGCTATTTGGCCCTTGCTCCGCCATTCATTATGATCATGGCTGACCATCCAACTCAAAAGCCTAATCCTGCTTTTTCCCCATAACCGTTGATCCCATTCGCCCCAAGTGCTATATCTAGCCACCTCCTGAATGGATTCAATGTTTTGGCATCGAGGAATATACAAGTGATTGAAAAGGCTGAAGAACTGCTCCATCCCATATTGACTCCGCATCGCTCTGGTGGGAAGCAATCAAGCAAATACCAACAGAAACAGAAAAGACTGGGTAATGTCAGTAGGTCTGACAGCATTTGTGGGGTAATCTAGAATCGGAACATTGGCTCTATCCTCTCCCCACAGATGCTGTCCGACCTGCTGAGGTTTTCCAGGATTTTCTGTTTTTATTTCAGATTCTAGCATCTGCTGTATTAACGTTTTATCTTGGCAGAATACCAAGACGGCCTTCATCCTGAAACTATTACAAAGAGGAGAGAGCGATCGGGGGAATTATCCAGACAACAGGAAAGCACGCAAAACATTTCTCTGCTTCAATCGATGGGTGTTGATGTCAAGAACGACGTTGAAGAGGTGAAAAGGCAGTGAGCCTTGCTTTTTTGACTTAGATGCTTCAAATATCATCTTTCGGTCCAGAGTTCCCTCCGTGGAGAAGGTGAGATGTGCTCGCATTTCTATTTTCAAATCTTGCACAGAAAGATGTATGTGATCAGCATCCTGAAGGAAGAGGATGGCCCAGTAAAGTGATCGCTGTCTGACATTCTGAGAACCAGCAAATCCTTCTATTGCGGACTGCCTGACCTGAAGCCAACATACAGCATGACCGCCAGGCCTTCCTGTCCTCTATCATGGGATACTCAGATGGTGGCGAGTGGGAGCGCCTTGCACATTTCTCAACCATGGCTGTGCCGACAAAGGCTAGCAAGTCCTTTGACATGACTAATGCTCACAGACACGGTGGCTTACTAATTCTGCTTTATTCAGCTCTGTGGGACTGGATTGGCGTAGGCCTGCTGGAAGTGCACATGGCTATGTTTCTGATAGGCAGAATTTCGGACCATTACGAAATGCTTAATCACCCTTATCCACGAGCAGACGGAGAAAGTTGTATATTGGCCATGCAATATTGGTTGAACGTGCATTATAAAACTTTTGCAAAGCTCATCACTAACTGTGTAGAGCTTGCTCTGGAGTGAGTGATACACTCTCACAGGAGATGTACTGCACACAGCAGGACGAACTCTACTCAGGGATTTGATCGCCGATGTGTGTTCCAGGAGTGAGGGCAGATGCCACATCAGCCTAGATAAGGAGAAGGAATTTGGTGCAATGTGATCGCCAGAAAAGGATTTGGGGAGGGAATCTGCCATTGTATCCAACTGCTCTACGCAAACATCAGAAGTGCAGTTCCAATCAATGTTTGGGATTTTTAAAAAGTTTATCCATTAGGGTCACAAGTAAGCTTACATTAACACCGTGATGAAGTTACTGCGAAAATATTTTAGCGTTATTTATTTATAATCATTGCCGGTTATTTTAACAGCTAATTAAAATACTCGATGGCGATTTCATAAAGGTATTTGTAGTGGCTGCTATTTTACTTTCAGTTTTGTCGTCTGTGCAGAACGCATAGCATATCTTTCAATGAAACCTGTCGCGAATGACTTTCAATCTACAAGTGCAAACCACATATTTTATTTTTATCGAAAAACACACAAACACCTATCGTGAGAAGAAATTACAGGAAGAGAATTGGTGGCGAATCTTGGTTTTGTTTAATCTTGAACATTGAAAAATGATCCTTAAAAATGATGTTGCTCTTCACAATATGCACATTTGGAAGAGAATTAACGAATTAGTGAGAGGCAGTATGAATTTGTGCCGGGGAGGTCTTATCTTACAACTTGATTGAGGAATTTGAAGAGTGACAAAAATATTTGATGAGGCAAGGGTGGTTGATTTAGTTTATATGGATTTAGGTATGGTGTTTGACAAGGTTCCACATTGCAGATTGGTAACAAAATAAAATCAGATTGGATTCAGTGTGGGCTGTCTAGATGGATACTGAACCTTTCTGGTCAGGAGGACAGAGAGTAGCAGTGGAAGGATGTTTTTCAGAATCGATATCTGGCAGATGGAGATTAATGGGAGAGAGCAGATAGAGACTAATCCATACAAATGCGAGGTGATACATTTTGGTGGATCAAATTTAGGTTTCAATTATACTGTAAATGACAGAACTCTGAGGAGCATTAGCATACAGAGGGATCGATACGTGCAGGCCCACAGTTCCCTAAAAGTGTCACACTCGGCCAAGGCGATTAAGAAGGCATATGGCATGCTTGCCTTTATGAGCTGGGCATTGAGTACAACAGTTGGGAAAATAATTTTGCAGCTATTAAAAAAAAAACTTGATTTGGCTGCATTTGAGTATGCGTGCAGTTATGGTTGCCACACTACAAGAAACAGGTGCATTTTTTGGAGAGAGTGCAAAGGGGGTTCAGCAGGACATTGATTGTCCTCGCAGGCTTTGGTTATGAGGATGGGTTGAACAAACTAGGATTGTTTGCAAAGGATAGACGGGGGTTGAGTGGAGACCTGATAGACTTCGACGAAATTGTGAGAGGCTTAGACAGTGTAGAGATTGAGATGCTTTTTCCAAGTGTGGAATTGTCAATTAAAAGGAGACGCAGGTTAAAGATGAAAGGGGGGATATTTGAGGGAGATGTGTGGGGGATGCGTTTCATGCAGATAGTGGTGGGTGCCTGGAACCTGCTGCCGCTGGACGTGGTGGAAGTAGACACACTGGCAACATTGAAGAGGTATCTGGATGTGTGCTGAATAGGGAGGGAATAGAGGGTTAGGGACCGAGTAAGAGTAAAAGTGTTTCTTTAGCACCATGATCGGCGGCAACTTCAAGGACCAAAGAGTCAGTACGTGTGCTGTGCTTTTCTTTATTCTTTGTTTCTTTGTTCTTATAGGAGCTCAGACTCCATGCAACCCACACATGGACACAGAATTGCAGAACTTGCACAGGCATAGGCACTTACCCATGATTTCCCAGCCCTTTCTCCCCCTTGTTGTGTCACAGAAGCAGCCCACACCTCTGAAATCAGAGCCCCATCCACCAACTATCAACACCTGAACACAACTACTCCAGGTATAGCACGGGCCAACATCAACCTTTGTCTGATTGTGTGTGCGGGTAGTTTGTCTGTTCATTTGTAATCGCCAGGCAGATTGTTTAGATCAGGGCTATCTCACGCTCTCCTCTTCTTCTATTTCTCGCTTCCCCCATCCCAGTTCCACACTTCACCAAGACGACAAAGTAGGACAAAGATGAATTTTATTACCAGCAGGTATGCAAGTAGAATGTTCGAGAGAATGTGATCAGTTTTTGAATACAGATTATTCATTTGACATTTTGTTAATCCAGGACGAAATTATTTGGACGTTTACATCATTTGCAGATCTGTAATATTAACTGAAACATTTTTTTATTGATCAATTGTTCAATTCAACATCTGATTGAGATGCCAATCACATTGATTGTGTGTGTGTGTGTCTGCCCCTGTATCTTACTGCGTGCCCTTTGCTAAATGTATAATCTGCCACCCGAGATTTCAGCAGAACGTTTAGACATTGTGTCTTTTTTCATTAATAAATAATATATCAACTCGGTAGACGAGGGGAGTTCGGGAATGAGAGTGAAACTGTTGTGAGGTACCCTGCAAGGCAATGCATTATTTGTGCATCAGTCGCTGAAAGCGTTCTGAATGCAGTAACGAAGGCAAACGATATGGCCTGCATACCAAGAAGGTTTCAATACAGGGTTAGTGATGCTTTACTGCAATTATATGGAATCTAGTTGGGGCCACATCTAGAGTTTTGGGTGCAGTGTTGAAGTCCTTATCTGAGGAAGGATGTCGTTGCTATAGAGGGTGTGAAGTGAAGGTTTATCAGCTGAATCCTCGGATTGTAGGACTAAGGAGAGACTGCTTCGTTTAGGAAAATATTCATTGCAGTTTAGAAGGATGAAAATGGATCCCACAGCAATTTATAAAATTCTAACAGCCATAAACTGAGCAGATACGGGGAAAATGCTCCTGATGATGGGGGAGTCCCCAGCTAGAAGTCATTGTTTGAGGATAACGGGTAAAGCTTTAAGGACTGAGGTGAGGAGACATTTCTTCACACAGAGTGGTGCATGTGAGGAATTCACAACACAAGAACAAAGTGGAGGCCAAAACGTTGTGTGATTTCTAGGCGGAATTATACATTGTTCTTGCAGCTTAGGGATATAGGGGACGTCTGGATAAGGATATTAAATGTGATGGTTTATCATGGTCATAATGAATGGCAGAGCAGTCTGGAATGTTAATATGGCCTATTCCTGCTTCTATTTTCCACGCATGTTTCTATGTAAATACTATAATAGCTCTTTACCACCACCACTGAAGAAAAAGAGAGATGGAGACAGAGATGCAGGATCATCTGCTCTCTGTGATGTGTACCCAGGGACGCACACTTAGATGGACCGACACCTTTGTTTCTCAGGGACAACGAGGCTGAAGTCTGTGCAAGTAATTTCCAAAATAATATACTTTATTTATGAAACTTGTGAGGCTACATTACATGACATGCATTAAGTAAAATGCAGTTTATTCTGTGAGAGTAAACGTGGTGTGGTCCTCTGGCGCATTTAGCGCACTGCCTAATTGGTTAGATTTGGAAGCTTCAGTTGCTATCAGACATTCTTCCATGTGTGTGTTACACAGATCAAACTGGCGGCATTGCAGAACAAAATGTAAATACCTCCTGAATGTCTTTTAATGTATTAAATGAATGTCATATTTCGGATTTCAAGAGAATGGCCTTTGAGTAGTATTTCAATGTTTCTTTCCTTCACTTCCCTGCCTCCGTCTGCATTGCAGACTGACACTCTCCCTGAAGTAAATTTTGTTTACTTTCACTTCAATTTAACAGTGAACAAATTAATTCAACTATTAACACAGTGAATAAAACACAATTCTAAAGGAATGCTAATCATATAAATACAATTCCCACTTGTAAACAAAATAAAATATAATTATATTCACTCTCAAATTTGCAGCCAGGTTGTGTGGTTTCCAGAATATTCTCGGCCTTTTCCGTTGATTCTTCTTTCTTCATTGTTTTTACTTTCTTCTTGCTTCTTTCTTCTTCGCAATCTAGATGAGGCTTTCATCTAAAAGCTATGAACTGTTGCAGGCAGCTGTTGCACTCGCGCCCTCTGTCGCACTGCGCCCTTTCTTTTATACCTGAGATGAAATATAAATTTTCGCCCACACGAGGATTGGTCCTAGGTTGCCGAAACCATTGGATTTTAATTTAATAGATCCTTGGTATATAATTCAAATTGATAGGCTGTATGCAAATAATTCAAATGCCTGAAAGCCTGTTGCCTTGGGACCCGTTCTGCTTGCCGTTACAATACAAATGTTTCAGTCTCGGCACTCTGTGTGTACTTGCAATTTTCAAATTTTATAAGTAAAAAAAGACACCACCTTTTCAAGAGAAAATGTAATGCTCTTTCCATAGCATTTTACCATTTTACAAACACAAATCTACAATTCCTCAACTCAACTTCCCAGTAATATGTTGCAGTTGTACAGCCGAATGACTACAGCGGCGAAAATTCATAAAATCAAAGCTGAAAAGATTTGTTTCTCTGTGGTAGTTGAAGAAGCTGTCGTATTTATTTGTTAATCACCTTGTCAACCTGTCCTGCTGCTTTAAGGGATCGTTGGACTTGTACCCTGTGGTGATCTCGCATCCTATGGACTTCCCAGAATTCAGTCGTCTGCTTGTCATTCTCTTTCCATTTACGCCCTCCCCCCCACCCCCCCAACGCCCACAATGCATCAGCTCTGCAAATGTCTGATGAACCTTGACCGGAGGACATCAAAAGATTCCTGTTCAATATGTTACAAGTTAAAATTACAGATAGATATTTGTCAGCCTACCTCAAGCTACGAATGCCAACACATCATTTACCTTTCCTGCTGCCTGCTGTGCCGACATTCTTGCTTTCGGATCTGATAGAGTAACCCTCAACTCCACCTTCCCACCTCATCTCCACAGCACTTTATTTCCAGCTTTCTGAAAAATCTGTGGATTTCAGCCTCAAACATACTTAACAATCTAACCCGTACAGCTGTCTGTATGAAAGAAAAACTGCAACTTCATCACCCTCTGAGAGAAGAATTGCTTCCTCATCTTTATAATGGACAAAAGCATACTCTGAAAGCGTTGCATTCTCTTCAACAGAGGATTGTGACCAGTCCACTCAGTAATTCGTTTCAGGTTGAGACAAGCACTTAGTCTGTAGTGCAATTAAAAATGATTTGGAGATGGCAGGAAAGTTGATCTGAAGTCTTGGGACTGCCACAATCATATTGAATTTCGGAGGGTCGAAGAGCCGAGTTTTCAAATACAGCAATTATTTTTATGTTCTAATGCTCACTGTTGAACTCCGCCTCTCCATTGCTGTACTTCCTTTCCCATTAAGCGTGATCATGTCCTGCCGCTGCCTCTGTTAGTATCTCGCCACTCAAATTGAATTGAAAAGTTAACATCTGGATGCGTAGATTTGCTCACTGTCTCTTTCCGATCTGTATCTGGCCTGGGACATGCAGTGAAAAGTATTGTTTCTTGCCCACTATACAGACAAAGGATACAGTTCATAGAGAAGGAAATGAGAGAGCGCTGAATGTAGTGTTATAGTCATTGTTTCTGTGTAGAGGAAGATCAACTTAATACAAGGTAAATCCATTCATAAGTCTGACAGCAGCATGGAAGAAGCTGTTCTTGAGTTGGTTGGTACGTGACCTCAGACTTTTGTATCTTTCTCCCGAAGGATGAAGTTGGAAGAGATAATGTCCGGGGTGCGTGAGGTCCTTAGTTCTGCTGGCTGCTATGCCGAGGCAACGGGAAGGGCAGACTCAGTCAAAGGATGGGAGGCTGGTTTGCGTGATGGATTGGGCTACATTCACGGCCTTTTGTAGTTCCTTGCGGTCCTGGGCAGAAGAGGAGCCATACCAAGCTGTGATACAACCAGAATGAATGCTTTCTATGGTGCATCCGTAAAAGTTGGTGACAGTCGTATCTGACATACCAAATTTCCTTAGCCTTCTGAGAAGGTGTACGCGTTGGTGGACTTTCTTAACTATAGGGTCAGAATTGGGGGACGAGGACAGGTTGTTGGTGATCTGGACACGTAAAAACTTGAAGCTGTCGACCCTTTCTACTTCGTCCCCGTTAAGGTAGACAGGATCATGTTCTAATTTACGCTTCCTGAAGTCCATGACAATCTCCTTCATTTTGTTGACATTGAGGGAGAGATTATTGTTGACGCACCAGTTCACCATATTCTCTATCTCATTCCTGTACTCTGTCCCGACATTGTTTGAGATACGACCCACGACGATGGTGTTGTCAGCAAACCTCAAAATCGAATTGGAGGGAAATTTGGCCACACAGTGATAGGAGTATAGAAGGGGGCTGAGAACATAACATTGTGGGGCACCGGTTTTGAGGATGATCATGGAGGAGGTGTTGTTGCCTAACGTTCCTGATTGTGGTCTGTGAGTTAGGAAGTTCAGGATCCAGTCGCAGAGGGAGGTGCCGAGGCCCAGGCCACGGAGTTTAGGGATGAGTTTCGTGGGAATATTAGTGTTGAAGGCTGAGCTGTAGTCAATGATTAGGAGTCTGACATGGGTGTCCTTGTTATCGAGGTTTTCCAGGGTTGAGTTCAGGGCAAGGGAAATGGCCTCTGCTGTGGACCTGTTGTGGTAGTAGGCAAATTATAATGGATTAAGGTGGTCCGGGAGGCTGGAATTGATTCGTGCCATGTATAACCTGTCGAAGCACATCATAATGGTGGAGGTCAGAGCCACCGGCCGATAGTCATTAAGGCGTGCTGCTTGGTTTTTCTTAGCTACCTGTAAGATGATCGTCTTCTTGCAGCAGCTAGGGACCTCAGATTGTTGTAAAGAGAGGTTGAATATGTCTATGAATACCCCCACCAGCTGATCCGCGCAGGATCTGAGTGCACGTCCGGGTAACCTATCCGGGCCAATCACTTTCCGAAGGCTGGCCTTCAAGAAATCTGCTCTGACATCTGCAATTGTGACGCCAGGTACATGTTCATCCAGGGCTTCCAGGGTGGAGGGCATGCTGTCGCTGACCTCTTGCTCAAAACGGGCGTATAATACATTGAGCTCATCCGGGGGCGGGGGTTGGGAGCGGGTTTGGAGCCGGCGATTTTACATCTTATAGCCTGGTATGCTTTGCAGGCCTTGCCATATTCGGCGGGATTCGGTGTGGCTAGCCTGGGACTGTAGCTTGGTCCGGTTCTGTTTTTGTCATCTTTAATGTATCTCCTTCGATCGTGTCTGGCTTTCTTGAATAGATCAGTGTCGCCTGACTTGAACGCCTCACACCTGGCCTTCAGAAAGCAGTGGATATCCCTGATCATCCATGGTTTCCGGTTGGGCAACAGATGGATTTGCTTCCTTGGCACGCAGTCTTCTACACACGTAATAATGAAGTCAGTTACTCGAGTGGCGTACTCAATCAGGCTGGTTGCAGAGTTTTTAAATGCTGACCAGTCCACAGAGTCCAAGCATCCGATCACCAACATTGCACGACTTCCTTTGACGTATTCACCCGCTTCAGTTTTCACTTAAATGCCAGGAGCAGGAGCACAGCCCTGTGGTCTGATTTGCCAAAGTATCGGCGGGCGATAGTGTAGTAGGCATGTTTGATATTTGTGTAGTAGTGATCTAGGATGTTTGGGCCTCTGGTGGAGCAGGAGGCATGTTGGTGGTAATTTGGTAGTACACTGTTGAGCTTTGCCTGTTTGAAGTCCCCGGCCACGATGAATAAGGTCTTGGGATGTTTCGTCTCAAGGCTATTCTTAGTGGTGTATATTTCGTCCAGCGCGATGTTCACGTCCGGTTCCAAGCACTTCCTACCACATGTGCTCTCATTGTTGATCGGGAACTGTGTCTGCTGATCTAATTTTCCCTTCACCCTTATTTTGAACGTCAACGTTCTTCTTTCACACCTCCTTTCCAATGATAACAGACCCAACCTCTCCGTTCTATCTTCGTAATTGAAGTTGCTCATCCCCTGAAAGAGAACTTTGTAGAGATCTTCTGTGCGTCCTCCAAAGCGTTCCGACCCTTCCTAAATTTGGTCTCCCAGAGCTGTGCGCACTAGTCCAGCTGAGGTCTGAATGGGGCCTCACACAATCAGCATTATCTATCTGTCCCTGTACTGGATTTCCCCATTGATGCTGTATGTTTTCTTAATGGCTCTCTCCACCTACCTTGCCACCTTCGATCACCTATGAACAATATGCGAGGCTCCCCCTGCTCCGAAACGCCCGAATCCATTTTCTTCTTTCTGACATCCATCACCACACATTTTTTCTGCATAATATTTCGTCTGCCACATTTTTGCCAAATCCAACAACTTATCCACATTTTTTTTTCAAGTTCTTCACTGTCGTTCTCACAGTTTCAAACGAATCCGAGCGCCAGACCATTAATACACCATGACCTCGAAAATTAATACTTATCAGGAAAAGCAAGTCACCCAATGTTAACCCCCGAAAACTCTGTTACAAACTGTCGTTCTGCCCGAAAGAAAATTCTGTTAAAAATTACACTACCAATTGCCAGGTAATCTTTTGTCCACGTTGTGAAATCCCCTTTTATTCCCTGGGATGAGACTTTCTCAGAATTCTGCTGTGTGGCACTAGAATCATAGAATCATTCAACGCAGGAAGAGGCCTGTAGAGCAGAGTTCACTTATGGTTCCCTGATCGACACTACTCCTCTTAACAAACATTTTACCGGAGATCAGTCTTTGCAACTCCCTTGTATGTTGGTTGCCAGTCTTGCACAATAATCCCTTTTTGCTTCTCCAAGGTCCGATTCCACCAAACCTCTGAAAACGTTGTATTAATCCAGTCTAACAATTGGAATTTCTGCCAGATACTTGTCGTAACCAGAGAGAGAGGCAGATAGAAGGGGCAGATTCAAAGCGTGTGTATTCGAAAGAGGTGCGGGGGCGGGGAGGGGGGGGGGTGGTGGGGGGAGTGGTGGAGGGGCTAAGTGGGACAAGAGAAACAAAGTCTTTGTATAATTCTGCTCACTGTTTTGTGGAGATGCTTCTGTTCTTTGTTGTGTGAGATATTTTTCTGCTGACGAATGCAGCTCATTTTGTGCAAGATAGACACTTAAATTTGCAAGAGCTTCCAGAAAACTTGCATTCACACACAAGCACAATTGCAGACATACAGCAGCTCGGTGTCTGCGCTTTCTCACAGCCGTGTCCAGTACAGGTAGCTCTCTGCATGAAGTCATGCTGATCACAGGAACACCACGTTAAATGAACAGCGTGAAGAGGTAGTTAACAACAGCGAATGTATTTATACAGCAATAGAGTTGAACACCCTTACATAACAGGAAACACTTCGATACTACAGGATATTACTCCAGACAATAAGCGACGCACAACAAATCTACGTAAAAGGCCCAGGACTACGTGCTTGCGGACACAATAAAGCTTGTGGCAACCTTCACAAAGCCTCAATGAGGAAAAGCTTGCAGTCCAATTTACACAATGTAGAGTTGAACGAGAATCTAGAAAATATGTGAAACTCCTCGTGAGATACCGTTTCATGGGATGTTTATTGTAAATATGAGGACACATTGTGATTGCTTTGAGGCAAATCAAAGTGTCCAATTCTATGCCAAAGATTAACTGGATTACACGGTATGCCATACTTAATTCTGACAAGGATGGAATATTGCTTGGAATATTCTTGTGGAACAGGCAAGGCAAATTATGCAAAAATTAAAAACGTGCAACTGCTGTGATTGTGAAAGGCAGAATAAACATTCTGCCTTTCACAATCGCCTTTCAATTCAATCAATTGAATTCAATTTCAATCGTCTTTCAATTCTAAGTCTCCAGGAGATTGAGGGGCAACTTCAAAGAGATTGCAAGTGGAAGCAGAGGAAATGATCAAGGCACGGGGAAGTATGGCGGTTTTAAAGATTAATGCTGCATGATGGGCACGAATCAACCAAGCAACGTGAGAGTAGTTCCATAATTGGCCATTCAGAATGGGAGTGCGTTTCGATGGAACCCGGAACAGCACATGGGAGGGTGTGATGTCAGTGAATGCAATCGGAAGACGTGATGCTAAATCTAATAATTTCAACTGACAGGAAGTACATGTCTACATGGCGTTGAGGCTGTGAAAAGATCTCGGCTTGGACTGACGAGCGGCAGGTAATCTAAATGCAATACAAGCGCCAGTCAATGGACACCTCTACCAAGAGAGCATCTCACCATTGTCCCTTGATATTAAGTGAAATGACCTTCATGGGGAGTTTACCATTATGACGAAGCTATACACAATCCAAGAGAAGCGGCCTGTTTGATTTGCACATCACCCCGAAATAGCGACTTCCTCCACTAAGGACACTTAGTCGTAGTCGTGTATACCACCAGCAAGATGTATCACAGGAAGTCATCAAGGTTTCTTCGAAACACTATATCAGCCCAACCGCCAGGTGAAGGACAGTAGATACACAGGAACCACATGGTATCGAAATACCACCAGTAGACACTCACTACACTGGTTTGAAATATATGACTGCTACTACAATGCTTCTGGCTCAACATCGTGGAAATTCACACAAGTTTTACTGTGACTGTACCTAAAAGTCATGGACTCAACAGTTAAACACAGTGACACACCCCGATATTCTCTAGAGCACTTGGGAATGGGCAGCACATGCAGTTGTAACTTGGGATACCAAAATTCAATACATTTTTATATACAGATAGATATAGGACACGAGCTGCCAAGTTACCATGGAAGCTGACATCACCAACAAGCACTGAACCGCCCTACATCCCCCCACCTCACTCAGCTGCCGCTCCCCGCGTCTGTTTTCATGCAATCCGTGTCCATTCCAGATTGTTCACCCCATAAACAGCTTCCAACCTGAACAGTTGCCACAGAGAAGGGCCAATCGTCATTTTGTTTCCAAAATACATCCCCTCCCATGAATTGTTGCATGTATTTCTGTGCCCAATTGGTGAGAGCAAAGAAATCATTGACAAGTGTTTCGGCCAAGGCGTGGTGAATTCCCAATTTAATAATTGGAAAAAGTCACATGATGGACAGTCAGATTGGCATTGGGATGGTAAGTCTTGATCTGAGACATGCTCAGTCTTTCATCTGAGCTCGTGATATCAAATCTGAGAATGCCAATTATTAATCTGAAAAAAGCTCGCTAATGGGAAACATTTGGGAAAATCTTAAGTGATACAGTTCTCCAAATAATTTTCTGCATGCCCTGCTCATGATTTCAAGTAAAGAAGAAACATCTGTCAACTCCGATTCATTGCCTGAAATCATTGAGCGAATTTAAGTATCCGAGTAAAAGGATATTTCAGCAAATTCTTCAACTCCTCTCTAAACTTATTCTGGGTCACAGCATAAATAACCGTGTTGGTGCCGCAGCTCAGGAGCTGCAACATGAAGCCCAATTCCATAACAAACCGATCTAAGTATATAGAATAGTACCCAAAATAATACATTCTGTTCCATATGGAATACAACATAAACATTGACCATAATAGAATGAAATTGGCAGAGATAGCAAACAGTAAAGCAATGGATTTCTTTCGACTCTTCATCTCTGCGTCTTTGGAACTGTCCCCACAGCTGTGAGACTGGAGTCTCCTGCGAGCTCTGCTGCTCACTAAAATATGCCTGATGGTGAAAATATTCAGCAACAAAATTGCAATAAATGGAACAAAGGGGTTCAGAATGTTGTGCAGGAACTCAACGGTTACCCAGAAGGGAGATTCTACGACATCCCATGAGTACTCACAAAACCAGGGTTCGTTGTCGAACAGGTAGCTCTCTAATAACATAAAATACCAGAATATGTTCTTTAAACAGCTCAGCACAGTCACTGTCCCGAGAACCACAGCCGCTGTTTTCTCAGAGCAGTATCTTCTTTTCATATTAAGGCAACAAATGGCCACAAATCGATCAAAGGTGAAAGTAACGGTAAACCAAACTGAACAGTCTGTAGCTGCATAAAGCAATACAGCGTGGATGTTACAGACGTGAATGGAATACAAGGAATACAGTTGATCCTGATAAACAATTGGAATATGTCTCAGTATCACGTCAAGTATAAGGACCAAAAGATCGGCCATTGCCATGGCCACCAGGTAACGAGTGACGCATCTTGACAGTCCACATTTCTTGCGAATGAGTACGACTATCGTAATTGAGTTCACTGCAAGGAAGGGAATGCAAATTAAACGATATATCAGAGTTTTGTCAACTCTTCCAGTTTTGCCGGAGGACCGTTTTTGAACTTAAACATGTGTTACTGCAGCCGAAGGTCTATGAGAATTAAACTGACTCGATGTTCAATGGTATAGCGGTATGCAACAAAATTGTGATAACAACATCTAGAAGTGAGCAGTTTGGAATGGGTGGCAGTGACCAGACATAGATGTAAGATGAATTTGGGACTGAAGGGGGATCCATGTTTGTGGAGGATGGGGAATCCCAATAATCACAAAGGAACCACAGGTAAGGGGAGTGTTGGGCACGCAGTTAAACGTGATGGGGATATGAGAAGACAGAAACTAATTTATCTTCGTTTCTCATTCTGCGCTGTCGGGAACAAAATGTATTTCTGGCAGAGATTTATAATGTCACCAGTGCTGTAATCTTTTAAAAAGTGCAGCCAAAAACAGATTTCGTGTAAATTTTAAAATCAAAGGAAAGGACACACCTGAGTTTAGTAGGATTAGAATTCCCAATTGCATCAAACGTTCAGTCTCCGACATTTCACCACCGCCCCCCCCCCATCCCAAGCGCGCTCCACACACCCACACACACACACACACACGCACACACAGACACACACGCAAACACACACAAACACGCACATGCTCACACACACAACACACACATAAGAATGATTTTTTACCCATTAAAATAACAAACAGTTCACTATGAAAATGAAATAGATGCAGGTCACTTCGGTGCAGTGTGTGTGCTGATAGATGGAAATATTAGAGCCCTGAAACGTTTGACCATGTCTCTTGAAAACAGGTGTGGAATGAAAATTTCTGGATTTTTGAATTAATTCTGATTTATGTTTTGCAGCGAAGAAAAGTAACAATAGGCAAAATAACCAGTTTTACTGCCTGAGCTGACTTAATGAAAAGTAACATTGTCGTTCGGAATATAGGACGAAACTCATAATTTCGCCACTCCCCATTTCTCCATCCCGATATTCCTGATTTCCTGCCAACAAGTTCAGCGGCAATAAAACTTAAATGGAACATGGGTAACACGATTGGCGAAGGTGGGGCTGGCGTGTAGGGCTCGTGATGGAGGAAGCTGGAATGATAGGGCGAAGCCAGGTTCACATTTGACACCACCATAGGCCGAGGAACACAAGCATTGGACCTTGCAATTCAGAAACTATCCCAGAGTACAGACAGAAACTAGTGAACATCTGTAGTGTGGCCCGGTACTGAAAGAAGCACACACATATACACAAACAAAAGAACCCACAAATATATTGCATCTGAGGGAATTCAGTGGAGCAAAACATCATCTAATTTGGGTGGACGTTCGCACTCCCGCCCGCCCACCCAACCACACATACACAAATTCAGGCACACACAAACACATGCATTCTCAAGCACATCCTATAACAGTGGATAAACAGCGAAAACTGAAAGAACACTTCCTCCAGTGCAGGACTGGGACACACACTTATCAAGAAAGCAGTTTTTACTTGAATATGAGCTGTGTGGTTATGGCACTGCAAACTACCATACACCTCATGTTCAAGTAAAGACGACTTTCCTAATATATGTGCGTCGCAGCCCTACACGGCAGGATGTGTCCCTTCAGATCTCTGGAGGGTAGCATGCGGGAGGCTGGATAGAAATGCATTTGAATTGACAAAGTTAGAGGAAACACGTATATGGAAGATTGTTGTCGGATCACTTGGCCTGAAACAGGGCTGAAGCAGGGGAAAGTAATTGAGTTTGAAAGAGAATGTATGCTGCATTGTTGTGATTGCATTAGGCTACGTTTGAAATCAGTCTTGTTCAGCCTGTGAGGGAGATGGATGGATGAGGGAGATGGGGAGAATATATTGGAGAGATGATTGAGAACAATCTGTTTCAAATGTCGTTATAGTTATTGGAATGTGTGAGAAGTAGCATTTTCTGTTCGTGAAGGTGTGAATAAAACTCAAGTTGACAGTACAAATGTATCGATTTCTCAAGAAGAGAGTGACCTGGTGCGGAGCATTCTGAAGGCGTTAGAACGGGTTAACAAAGCTGCTGTGGAATTGTATGGATTCGTGGACTTTATAAAGAAGGCAGCTTAAACAACACAGGAAATTATTGCAAAACCATTAAAAAGTCTAATTTTGCCGAACCATGAAGAATCATCTACGAGCGAGCCACTGACAATTTTAACGTAATTCTACCAGTCCAAGTCAACGAAAAATGTCGAATGGACTCAGGTGTTTGATTCCCAATATCCATTAGAATCATTCATGAACACATGTGGATGCTCCGGTAGAACGATGAAAAGTCGCCCTTACTGTATCGTTTCATGGTGACTCCAGTGTCAATAGACATCTGCAGCAAAGAAAGCAAAGTTTTGGTTATTCAGGCGGCATTTCTTCCCCAGGAGGACGCAGGTGTCAGGCCGTGGGAGGACCATCAAGATTTTGAATGTCAGAGGAAGTTTTGAGATGCTTTTACAACCAGGGACTGACCAAACAGAAACCAGGTGGTGATGATAACTATTAATGCTGAATTAGTTAGATCACAGCTAGAGGATGTGTCTATTGATAATGCACACCTTGTAGCAAGAATGTCAATGGCTTGGTGAAGATGCAAATGTGATTCCCTAGAATGGTTCCGGGGATATGGGGCTTCAGTTCCATGGGGGGATTGGAAAAAACTTGTTTTCTCTCTTGAGAGCAGGGACACATAAGTGAGAAATGCATCTCGACATTTATGTCAATTTTTTTGGCAATGTAATAGAGTTGAAAAAACATTGAAGTGGCTGCGATTTCAGATATATCATGGTGGAAAGTGAGGGTAACTGAAAAAAATTGAAATAATGTGGGATATATTGAACCATACGTTTTTGGCTCCTGGAATTTATGGTTGGAACCATGTTTGAAATAAAAGTCATGAATATCTTTCAGGAACAAATTTACCAGAGCTTGAAAAAGCTGCATTTTGGAGACAAGAGAAAAACGAAGGGCAAGGGCAGGAGTTAAGTGTAATTAGATAGTTCTTAGAAAGAGGCAGCAGTGTCATGATGGAATTTTCGTGTTTAAACTCTGATCTGTGTCTCGACAGGCCAGTATAAAAAAAGTACTTCTGCTGGGTGCAACTTCACAGAGAGGGAGCTGGACGGCAAATCACATAGTCATAGAATGTTTTCAGTGTAAGGCCCTGATCAGAGAATGTTTTTAGTGTAAGGCCCTGACCGTCCCATTGTCTCTGCAGTAGATGGGAAGTGAGCATTATGACTGAATATCACTGAACTGTCTTATCCTTGCACCGTTGACACTGTTCCTTCATCTAACCAATTGAAATTGCCACGCAATTCATTGCAGCATAATCACTAAGGTTTTGCTCGCTCTTCCGCAACACAATTTCGTCCATGATCAGAGGGAGCGACAGAGATCAGCGAGCACGAGGACTATATTCATCCGCTGAGACTGAGGCAGGACATGGTCCTCTCCACATTAAGATTGGTTGTGATAGAGCTGGTAGCATGCCTATGTCAATGTTCCTGACATTGACTCCAATTCTCTACCCTATTCCCCTTCTGAATTCCAATCTCACCCATATCCTGCACTCTGGGATTACCTGAAAGCTGAAGATGAAGTGGCCACAGGCATTTTAATATCCATCCCATTATATTCTCTCATCCAGGCCCTCTCTCCGCTAATTGATGCTTTCTAATTCCATGTAAAAACGGCAAGAATCTCACGTCCAACAAATGCAGGGGAGGAAGAGAGATGCCCTGTGTTGAGTGTATGTACGAGGGAGAAAGATTGAGACAGGAAAAAACAGAGGAGAGGGTGAGACAGGGAGGGATAGAGATAGAGAGAGAGAGAGGAATGGAAAGTTAGTTGGATAGATAGATGAGGGATAGGTAGATAGATGGATGGATGGATAGACAGACAGACAGGCAAACGGATGGATGGACAGACAGACAGACAGACGGACAGTTAAATGGTTAAATAGACGCATTGATAGGTGGATGGTGAGATGAATGCATAGATGGATGAATACATGGATGGATGGATGGACGGACGGACGGACGGATGGATGGATGGATGGATGGATGGATGAGTGGAGGAGTGGATGGATGGATGGATGGATGAATGAGTGGATGGATGGATGGTTGGAGTGACAAAGTGAGGGAGAGAAAGAAAGAGAGTTTGAGACAGGCAGGCAAGCGGAGAGACAGAGGGTGATAGAGGCAGAGAGAGAGAGATACATAGACTGATAGAGAGAGTGAGAGATCAAGAGCACGAGAGGTAGGAAATAGGGAGACAGGTGACTACGAAACAGAGGGAACACTAACGTAACACACCTTTTAGTTAATTAGAGATGATAAAGAAGTCTGACTCCGTACTGAACATGTTGAATTACCGAGTGCCAGGCCTGGGAGCAAGAATTGTTCGTGTGCCAGACCTGCGGAGGGGGAGGTCGCAAACGAGCTTTTATGCAAACGACTCTAATGAGACATTCACTGTGGCAATATGCTTGTGGCACCACCAGTGGAATTTTCTCCGATGAACTTTACTGGTGGAACCTGCCCACTGCAATGAAAGCTAAAAATAATGTTTATTTATTAGTCACAAGTAAGGCTTACATCAACATTGCAAGGAAGTTACTGTGAGGTTCCCCTAGTCGCTACACTCCTGCCCCTGTTTGTGTCAATGCACCTAACCAGCAAGTACTTCAAGTGTGGGAGGAAACCGGAGCACCTGAGGAAACCCAAGCAGATAGGGGGAGAACGTGCAAACTCCACACAGGCACTGACCCAATTGGGGAATTGAACCCGGCTCTTTGGCACTGTGAAGCAGCAGTGCTGACCACTGTGCTACCGTGCTGCGCCTGTGCAAGCTGAATCTAACAAAACACTCAGTCTGCAATGTAATATTGGACGCAATCATAGAATCCGTGCTTGCTGAGCGGACTCAGACTGCCCTCAGCATAGCTGTGAATCTCAGCACTCAAGGCAATGAACAGATGGGCTGAGTGGATCAGCAATCTATAATCTAACAGGTGCCAAGGATTGTTGATTTTCTGCTCCGTGGGATTGTTTTGGTTCCATTGAGAAAGAAAAATGCTGTTCTCACTCAGGCTCAAAGCATTTGTTATTGCTTCACTGCCATGACATCAGTCCTCTTCCCGTAACTCATCAGAAAAGCAAAATACTCATATTGGTGTCGAGAGCGTACAATCTGAATCTGAGACTTAGGGCCCTATTTTACCATTTCGATTCGAAGAGCTGAATCTGGACGTGATTCAGATCCGACTTATAATCCCTGTTCTCCCGTGCCATCATCCGCACTCAGCCTGAGAAAAGAGGTCGCGAATCTGAATCTCGCTGTGGGTGGGGCTTAACGCGCCCGAAATGTTGCTGCTCCGATCGGAGCCTTCCACTGCGCATGTCCAGTAAAAAATAAACTTGAAAAGCGCTCCCCTGCATATCGCGCTCCAGCCAGTGAATGCCTCTCCTGTCCCTCACAGACATTGCCCCACTCCCACAACATTGCAGACCCACTGCCGCGCCACACAAACCAATCACAGCCCCCTCCCCTTCCCCCTCACTCATCTCAGGCACAGTGGCAGCAGACCCCCCTTCTCCTCCACCGATCTCAGGCAGAGTGATCCACCCTCCCCCCTCCATCCTACAGATATCAGGAAGTATGAGTCCCCCTCACCCCCACACTGGACCCACCCGCACAAGGCCCCCATCTCCTCTGGAATCCGATGGTGCTGTGTGACACCTCCCTCTCTCTTTCCGTCCCCAATCACCGAGGCACTCATCCACCACCCACCCCGCCCCCCGCCCTCCCTCCCCCACTTTCCCCATCATCACACCTGCAAGTGTTCACTTGTTTTCCCCTCAATGATAACAAGCAGGTTGCATGTAAATTGCTGGAATGCTCTGCCAAACTGCCTGCAGCAGATCTGCCCTAACGAGGGGCAGCTCTATTAAAAACTCAAGAATGGGCAGGCAGGCAGGCAGTGCAGGAACAAAAATAAATACACGACCAGCTCCACAATATTCTGAGGGCGACCTGGGGAGACTGATGGATGCAGCAGAGGCGAGGCAGGACACCCTCTTCCCCCAAGGAGGACGCAGACCCTTGGGGGCTGATGGAAATGTGGCCTGGGAGGAATCCACCACCTCGGCCAGTGACAGAGCAGTGGCTCCATTAACCGTGAAGCACTGCCGAAAATAACTCAATGACCTCATCCTTGTATCAAGGTTAAGTGCTGAACCCCATTTTGCATGTTCCCCCATAACTCCCGCAGTGCATCCCACCGCCAGCATCTTGCATGCTTCCAGCTTCTGACCCCCATGCACCCCCTCCCTTTCCCCTCAATGAGCCCCGCTGGGTCACCAGCTGATACTCTGCAGGGCTGATGCCACCATTTATTTCATGGCTCGTTCTATCTCCACAGAAGACTGAACACAACACCCATGAGAGGGTGAAGAAAGGGGGTGGTGAGCCAGGCCTCCAGGAACTCATCCCCTTTGAGGAGTGGGCGCTCGTGCTCTCCAGAGAAGGGAAAATGCGGGCTGTCAGTGACAGCATGGTCGCGCTACTGTCCAGTCGTGAGCACCTGTAATTCCTCCACTCACTTTGAGGCAACTTCTCAGGGGCACGAGCTTTGGATGGTGGGGCAAGGTTTAAAGTAAGAGGCATGTTTATTTGCACAGAGAGGGTAGGGGGTGCCTGGAACTCACTGCTGGGGAGGTCGTGCATGCAGATACGATAGTGACCTTTTAGGGGCACCTCTACAGCTATGTGAATGGAATGGGAATAGAGGCATATTGTCCCCGGAAGGTTGGCTAACAAATCAGATGGGAGCCTGGTCACTACAGCCTTGAAGGGCCGAAGGGCCTGTTCATGTGATATAATTTTGTTGATGCTTTGTTCGATGTTCAATGGAGACATGTGAATCATGTGTTTGGCATCCCGGATTCCTCTCCCTCTCTTGCACTGAACCTTGAGTCCTGGATTGCAGGGACAGATCCGAACACCTCGGGGCCTTCTGGACTGGAGGTCCCTGCTGCAGCTCCCGCCCATCCTGATCAAATTAGCTCGGATGAGTCCCCGGAGGCCATGGGTGAAGGGACATCGGAGGGTCGCACTGTTTTTCCATCAACTTCCACCTCACAACTCATCATTCCAGATATTGACACGTCGGTGTGTTCAGTCAGTATTGAGGCTTTTGGGACACTCTCTGGTGGGCACGACACATCAGCTGATGTACATCAGGTGGAGGATGGAATGTCCGAGGCCTCTAGCATGCGGAGGGCTGCTGGAGGCGGAGAATGAGATGGCTCGAGGCTACCTGCTGGTCCTCTGAGATCACTTCTCCCTCAGCTGCTGGAGATGCAGCAACAGAGCCAAGGAATGCAGGAGGGACTGACAGCCACACTGGACCAACTGCGAGGCTGTCGGGAGGAGTCCCAAAGCTTTCAAGGGGACCAGCTATTGCCTGTCTTGCATACCTTCCAGGCCAATATTGCAAAGGTGGCATCTTCAGTGGAAAGCCTGGGGCAGAGGATCCTCGCCATGATTGCAGGCTCCAAGCGATGGCCTAGTCAAAGCAGGCCACAGGTCAGGGACTGAACAGGCTTCTCAACATTCTGCGGCCGGGAGCTTGCAGCATACCCAGCAGGACAGCACTCAGACACAGCGGGCTAGAGCCGCAACCCTTAAGAACGTGGCCCAGTCTCAGAGGGCCACGGTGGAGGGCTTGTAGAGTGTGGCTCAGTCTCAGAGGGCACTTGCTGCAGCCAGACTCAAGTGGCCATCGCAGAGGGGTCACCCACCATGGGTAGGACGCAGGTTGTCCTGCTGGACTGCCGGTGCCAGTTGACGCTGGAGCCTCTGGAGCTAACTGCAGAAGTACCACCGCCCCATGGAGTGACCCAGGGGCCAACAGTAACCCGAAGGGAGGAGGAAGGACTCGAGCCCATGTTGGGGCCATCCAGCCAAAAGACTGTGGCTGTGGCAACACTTTCTGTCTCCCACCTTCCTCTCAGGGGCAGCGGGGTGAGGAGGCTGTCATAGAAACATGCCAGACACCTGGAAGCAGGTCAGCGCTCTCAAAGTCCAGGGTCTCCAGAGGACGTCCACCACGTGCATCACAGGCAATGGGGCGAGGTAGGCAGCTGGCCCCCTCCACCTCCGTTATAAAGTCTGGGGAGACACTGAGATGTAGTGGTAGGCCACGTAAGATTAGGAAGGTGTAGTTGCACAGAGATGGCACAGGTAAATGTCTGCACTCGTATCAAAGATATGTAAGCATCTTAATGTTTTCTGTTCACAAATTTCTTTGTTACAACAACTTATTTATCCACCTCTATTGTAAATAAATGTTTTTCAACACCCACCTGCGACTAATGTGTCTCGGTTATGATTCCTGTTCCATTGATGATCACCCGACGGATGCCTCATGCTGATGTCAGTTGGGGAGGCTGCTCAATGCTGTGTCATGAGAAAAAAAAGCGATTGGTTTCACAGGCCCCATGAGCGATTCCCTCCCGTCCCCCACCAGCTTCAGGGCCCTGTATGGGGGTTTCAGATCTCTTACCACCACACAGATGTGGGACAACGTGCCAGCGTGCATGCAGAGCTCAGGCAGGAGTCAGACTACTTTGCACCAGGGCATCATCATCATCATGGTGCTTAGTGAGTCATCATCACCCTCCTGCCTGCGAAAAAAAAAACTCACTAACACGGAGTATCCAGGTCCACCGCTCTGGTGTGACACTGTGCAGAATATATATAAGGCATTGGGGGAAGGGGGGGTGAGGGGAGATGGAACCCAAATACACCATCTCCTAGCGACAGAACTGCCTGGTTATCAGGGCCTCGCTTGCCACCTGCGCATGCCTCATTTGAGCTGTTAGCCCTCCAGCGCCTCGCTGGTGTTCCAAGACGGGTTCTTTCTCCTGTTTCTCCTCCTGCTGCTGGTCATCCTCCCCAGCGATGCCTGGCTGGTCAGCCTCCACGTCCTCCTCATCCTCCTGCAAGAGGGTCACCTCGCTGCAGAATCAGATTATGCAAGGCACAGCACACCACCACAATGCGGGAGGAGGTCAGGGGGCTGTACTGGAGGGCACCGCCAGATCAGTCCAGGCACCGAAAATGCATCTTCAGGAGCACAATGGCGTGGGTGGCTCAATTGGCCAAATTGTAGCGGGTATCCGCCTCAAACACATGCCTCCGCTTAGTTGTCATCAGCAATGTCCAAAGCGGGTAACCCCTTTCACCCACGAGCCACCCCCAGAGCCTGGCTTCCTCCTTGAATGCCTTTGTGATGTCCGAGCTCCTGATGATGAAGCTGTCATGCACGCTGCCTGGATGCCTAGTGCAGACATGCATGATAGTATGTTATGGTCGAACACGAGCTGAACATTGAGGGAGTGAAACCCCTTCCTATTAACAAATCTTCGTGTATTCTGTAGGGGGGGGGGGCTTGAGGCCGACGTGAGTGTATTCAATCGCCCCCTGCACGTTCAGCATCCCCACAATGGCAGCGAACGCTGCAACCCTTTCCTGCTGCACCTTGTCCAGGTTGAAGTTGATGAACTGTCCAGCCCAGGCATACAGAGCTTCAGTGGCCTGCCTCACAGAGGTATGCATGGCAGATTGTTTGATATCACAGACATCTCTGCTCGGGTTCCGGAAAAAAACAATCGCGTAGAAGTTTATAGTGGCTGTCAATTTGACAGCCACCGAGCGTGGGTGCCCCCACTCCCCCGCCTCGAGGTGCCAGATCCTCCAACAGGTTGCACAGGTGTCGCTCGGTCTCCTTTCAGAGTTGGAAACGTCAGCAGCACATGGTGTTCGACATCTACTCAAAGGACACTCATGCACCGAACTGCTGGGGTCTCTGCTCCCTCCATCTCCGACGCTCCCCCTTTGGTTGAATGGTGGCCACCTCCTACCTCTGGTGGTTGTCTCCCTCTGCGCCAGCAAGCGGTAAGGCCTGGGCCTCCTGTACCCGCAATTCTTTCTCCTGCTCCACCTCCTCAGCTCAAGCAGCATCCAAAAGAACAGCACGATCGATTGGTTGCATTGCAAAAGTCATCTCGTCACTCTGAAGAGGGTGGGGGAGATGGTGTGGTACAAATGTGGAGGTTGTGCATCGCTGTTTGTCCCTAACACTTTCAGAATCACAACCCCTGCCCCAATTCCCCCAGCCACATGCTCCCCAGAATCACAGACCCTCTGCCCCCCGTCTCGTCTCCCCCCCCCCCCCCCAATTACCCAAGCCACATGCTCCCCACAATCGCAGCCCCTTGCAAAGTTGAGAGGCTGCAGCCGTGCTATTTTCAAGGGTTTTTTGCACATCCTTCGGCTGAAAGTGAGCTGAGTGCGTTGGGATTCAGCAGACACGAGGTGAGTGCTGAGACCCGCGCCCGTGCTGGAAGTCAAATATCGAAGACCCTGCAGAGCAACAGACCGCACCCCCCACACTCAGGCAAAGAGCCACCACCGACCCGAGGCTGAAAATGGCCACAACAGGACACCCATGAGTAGCAGAGAACCGTCGGATGCCATGCACTTTTCTCCACACAAACCCTCACTGATGAAGCGGCCGAATCGGACTTTTATTGAGCATGTCTGTGTCGTGCCGATTCGGGATTAGCGAATGCGATGGTAAAGGGGGAAATGCTGGTAAAGTTGGGCGTGCAGTCCATTAGTTCAATTTAAATCCATGCAAATCCATTAAATTGCCGTTGCGCCCGTCTCGGGCGCGATGCTGAACGCGTCCATTTTCGGGCCTTGGTTAAGGGGGAATCGACGTGGACACGAGTGCGGATGGCCCTATCCGCCTCACGCCCGACTTTCCCGAGTTTTCGCGCCCGAAGGCGGGCGCAACGCAATGGTAAAATCGAGCCCTTGAAGCCACAAAGCAGCTCTGTGTTTCCAGCTGATCCCTCTGTATTCTTCCCCAGTGAAAGTCAGCAGTTAGCCATCAGCCATGCATGCAGTTATTGGGGAAACATGTCGGGGCACCAGGCAAGTCAATGGATCTATCGTAAGGAAGGGAGGTTGACCTATGTGAAACAAAATAAAACCATCTCTCCCCTGTATGCTGTCCAGCGCAGTATTCAGAAGACATCAGGAATAATCTCCGCTGAGTAAAACGGGAGTATCAAAATGAGGCCTCCTGTTTTCCGAAGGTTAATGAGATTCGCAACGGTGTACGTGACACTGCAGTGCCTTAATGTCAATGAGAAGAGTACAGTAAGTAATGAAATGCTCACTGAAATTATTAACAATTGGTATCTGACTATTCACAGTACAACATATGAGTTGACACTCACAAACGTCGGCAGGCCCGATACTCACAATCGTTGGCAGGCCAGGATTGCTATGTTTTGAAACAGGCATCCATTGCCACATCTTAAAACTCCCACAGGGAAAGAGTGAATGGTGTCTCCTAGCTGCTGTCGCCTCCACAGCTCATTGTTCATATCCCCTATTCCCCTACTAGTCCCGACCGACCCTCAGAGAAGAAAAGATAGCAAATTGGGACGTTTTGTTGAAGTTGTATAAGACATTGGAATACTGTGCGCAATTCTGGTCACCCTATTAAAGAAAGGATATTATTAAACTAGAAAGAGTGCAGAAAAGATTTACGAGGATGCTACCGGGACTTGATGGATTGAGTTATAAGGAGAGGCTGAATAGACTGGGACATTTTTCTCTGGAGCGTAAGAGGCTGAGGGGCGACCTTATAGAGGTCTATAAAATAATGAGGGGCATAGAAAAGGTAAATAGTCATATCTTTTCCCAAAGATAGGGGAGTCTAAAACTAGAGGGCATAGGTTTAGGGTGAGAGGGGTGAGATACAAAAGTGTCCAGAGGGGCATTTTTTTCACACAGAGGGTGGTGAGTTTCTGGAACAAGCTGTCAGAGGTCCTGGAAGAGGCGGGTACAATTTTATATTTAAAAAACATTTAGATATTTACATGGGTGCGATGGGTATCGAGGGATATGAGCCAAATGCGGGCAATTGGGATTAGCTTAGGGGTTTAAAAAAAGGCGGCATGTACAAGTTGGGCCGAAGGGCCTGTTTCCATGCTGTAAACCTCTAAGATTCTATGACTCTAAATTAATATGGAGAACATTTTAGTGCTCAACTGCTCAGTCCTGCTGAATATATGGAGCACTTGACAATATAACATTGCACCTCTAATCACATTCAAAAACTTTTCCGCTGCAAGTGACATCCGTGGTCGTTTTAAACATCAACCCAGGGGGTTCCCATTCTTAAGAAATGAATGTTGAGCGGCAATAACACAGGGTCGAATTGCACGAGCACAGACCGGGTTACAAAGAAATTTGTCAAATCTGCCGAAACTCCATTTGCAACAAACAGCATCTTGCCGCAGAGGAGACGGAAGGATTTCAAGTTAAAAACTATCAGTCCAGCAACAGTTGCTTCACGGAGCCCAAAATCAAAGCCAGAGAGAGCTGCAGAGAGAAGAAAGTACAGTGAAGGTGAGGAATTTTCAGGTAATTAACGTGGAGTTAATTTTAGAAACAAGGTCAACTGAAACATGATTCTTGAAAGCTGGAGGCTAATGAAGGGATTCGGACACAATGGCCGGAATTATTCCGTCGTTCACGCCAGTGGGATACTCCAGTCCCGCCAGCAGTGCACTCCCGCCGCGGGTTTGCCGTGTTGCGTGGGATGAGGTCAATGCTATTTCACATGGTCAGCGGTGGGACCAGTCTATCCTGCCGCGAGCCAAAATGCGGCACCTCCCACCAGACGAAGAGAAGCCGCGGGGAGACCGGATAATCTGGTCTATTATTGAGAAAAGTGAAACAGATCGATCTGTTGATAAACACAAATTGAATTTAGATTCAGACCGTGTCTTCCAGTAGCAGCTCGTGAAGGAAAGACCCTGGCAAGTTAAAGGTCCGCCATAGGAAGATACACATTCCCGGCTGAAATGTCTGGCAGTGTGGCTTCCACCATTTCCGGATCCAGTTTCCTACAGCATTAGTATAAAAAAAGCACAGCGTGAAACAGAGATATCATTGTAAAGATGCGAGGAGAGCTGGATCAGTTTAACTTGATTCACTGACGGGAATATGGGAAATAGAGAGAAGGTTGGAAAATAAATGCAGTGATGCCGTGAAGAGATTTGGCGACATGAGAGAGAAGGCATTGCCAGAGTGACGAGATAGATTGGTGAAATAAAAACAAATTACTGTGAATGCTGGAAATTGAAATGAAAACTGAAAACGCTTTAAAATGGCAACAGTTATGACAGCATCTGTGGGAGAAATACAGCTAACGTTTTGAAGTCTGAATGAGCACCTGAAACGCCAAACAAAATGATATTGGTAAACATATGATCGAAAGTCACATGGCCATCACAATCCCCATCACTAAACAGGCAACTTGTCGCAAGATATTTCTCCAAACATGTTGAATAGCTTGGTTTGGATTTATCAAATGCCCAGACGATAGTTCATGCAGCAGACACATTTATGCAGTTAACTGAATTCTGGGTTCTTAATAGAGTGGCTTGTGGACGGAAAGGACATTGCTTCAGAAATTAGCTCAGGCACAAAGTAACGTCAGCAATTGCAAAGATCAGCCACCACTGCTGGACAGGTAAAGGAAGGACGCCAGAATTAGTGAGCCGGACCTATGACATTGGCGTCATTTTTCCCAATACCTAAATCAGCAAGATAGAAGTACAATGAAGCGTGGATATTAGGATGTAGCAAACTGACAGAAAACACAGCAAGAGCAAAGAGGAGACGGCGAATTATCAAAACACCAATGCAGTTAGCAGGTTTTCCAGAAATCAATACTTGGTCAGCGATTCCCAAAAAAAGGAAGAACAACAACAACAAGCATAGACACAATGTCAAGAACTGCAATGTGATAAAACATGGTTTGCAAAATTCATATCTGATGAAGGTACTTACCAGGGACTGCACAAATAGCCAAGATGGGATAATAAAAATATTCAATAATATAAAGAGCGCATCTGATCCGATAAGCTAATGTTATCCAAGGACCATTATCAGAAAGCTCAGAAACCCAATGGGATAAATCTCTGCCTGTTGCTGAAAGATTAAAATCTATTGTTCTCAGTTTCTGATCCATTGTTGGAACACTATAATCTAATGCTCTCAGGTTCTGATCTCGCCTCTCACTCTTTCTTAGTCCACCGATCCCGTTCATTGAATGAGTTGCTGTTCCCCCTGGCAAGATAGGGTAACACTTTGAATCCAGCACCTTATTAAATGAAGTGAGGATTTACCCCAGAGACGTGATTAGGATCCATGGAAACTGGCATTCATTAAAGTCAATGACCCAACAGATTATGTAAACCACTTAAAATCCAGCAGGTTTTCTAACGTAAACATGTATAGCACTTACTTGGTCCGGCTGGGAACGACCCGAATAACTGAGGGCAGTGATCACAGAAATAATACAGCCAAATAATGTATTTTCCAGTCATCCTGGATATCAGAGGGATGCCCTGTTATCTTTGCTGGTGCTGTTAGATTCGATTAACGCTAATCAGGATTGGTAGAACATGATGCAAGTTGCAATTGTGATAAATCTTATCTTGTATTAAATACTCTATGAACCGTACGATGGTTGGCATGAGGTTTCCATTTAGATCAATCTCTTTGCATATTGTTCTGTCGCCTGAAATTGAACCTCTGATGATGTGTGTAAAATGTTTTCATGTTGAGCACATGTGGAGATGAAGTCCTGCCTTCACATTGCGAATACCCTCCATCGTGTTGTGTGGCACTACCACCATGCTAAATGGGGCAGACTTCGAAACGATCTAGGAACTCAAGACTGGGCACCCATGGACGCAATGGGCTATCAGCAGCGGCAGAATTGGACTCCAGCACAATCCGCAGCCTCATGGCCCGGCACAACCCCACTCAACCATTTCCATCAAGCCAAGGATCTACCCTGGCTCAATGGAGAGTGCAGGAGGGCACGCCATGATCAGCACCAGGCATATCTAAAAATGAGGTGTCAACTTGTTGAAGCTACAAGACAGGACTACTTGCATGCCAAACGGCAAATACGGCAAGTGATAGACAGAGCTAAGCAATCCCAAAACCAACGGATCAGATCTGAGCTCTGCAGTCCTTCCACATCCTGTCGTGAATGGTGATGGACAGTTAAACAACTCACTGGAGGAGGAGACTCCACAAATATACCCATCCTAAATGATGGAGGAGCCCAGCATATCAGTGCAAAAGATAAGCCTGAAGTATTCACAACAATCTTCAGCCAGATGTGCCGAGTGGATGAATCATCACGGCCTTCTTCAGTGGTCCCCAACATATTAGATGCCAGCCTCCAGCCAATTCGATTTACTCCACGTGATATCAAGAAACGGCTGGAAGCACTGGATACTGCAAAAGCAATGGGCACTGCTAACATTCTGGCAACAGTACTGAAGACTTGTTCTCCAGACCTTGCCGTTCCCCTAGCCAAGCTCTTCCAATACAATTACAACCCTGGCATCTCCCCAGTAATGTGGAAAATTACCCAGATGCATTCTGTATACAAAAAGCAGAACAGATCCAACCCAGCCATTTACGGCTCAATCCGTCTACTCCCGATCATTAGTAAAAGTGATGGAAGGAGGTCAGGAACAGTGCTATAAAGCAGACCTGTTCAGCAATAACCTGCTCAGTGAAGAACAGTTTGGGTTTCGCCAGGTTACTCAGCTCCTGACCTGATTGCAACCTTGGTTAAAGCATGGACAAAAGAGCTGAGTTCCAGAGGAGAGGTCAGAATGATAGCCCTTGACATCAGTGCCGCATTCAACCATCAAGCTGCGCGAGCAAAACTGGAATCGACAGGTGTCAGGGGCAAACACTCCGCTGGTTGGAGTCATATCTGGTACATGGGAGGATGGTTGTCGTTCTGGAGGATCAGTCATCTCAGCTCCAGGACATCTCTGCAGGAGTCCCTTTGTGTAGTGTCTGAGGCCCAACAATCTTCAGCTGCTTCATCAATGGCCTTCCCTCTGTCATGAAGTCAGAAGTGGGGATGTTCGCCGATGATTGTTCAATGTTCAGTACCATTCGCGACTCCTCAGGTACTGAAGCAGTCCATGTTCAAATACAACAAGATCTGGACAATATCCAGGCTTGGGCTGACAGGTGGCAAGTAACATTCACGCTACACAAATGCCACGCAATGACCATCACAAATAAGAGACACTCTAACTACCAAACCTTGACATTCCATGGTGTAACCATCACTGAATCCCGTCAACATCTTTGGGGTTACCATTGACCAGAAACTCAACTGGACTCACCACATAAACACAGTGGCTACAGGAACAGGTCAGAGGCTAGGGGTATTGCAGCGAGTAACTCACCTCCTATCCAAGGCAGAAGTTTGGAGTTGATGGTATACTCTCCATTTGCCTGGATGGGTGCAACTCCAACAACACTCAATAAGCTTGACACCATCCAGGACAAAACATTCCGCTTGATTGGCATCACTTCAACAGTCCCTTCACCTCCGACGGTCAGCAGTAGCAGTATGTGCTATCTACAAGCTGCACTGCAGCAATTCGCCAAAGATCCTTGGACAGCACCTTCCAACCTACGACCACTTCCATCTAGAAGGACAACGACAGCAGATAAATGCGAGCACCTCCACCTGCAAGTTCCTCTCTAAGCCACTCACCGTCCTGACATGGACATATCTTGTCATTAACGCAGTCGCTGGGCCAAAATCCTGGAATTCCCTCCCTAACGGCATTGTGGGTCAGCCCCCATGGGGACTGCGGCGTTTCAAGAAGGCAGCTCATCACCAACTTCTCAAGGGCAACTTGGGATGGGCAATGAATGCTGGCCAGCCAGAGACGCCCATGAACAACGAATGAATGATAAAAAGTGCTATTGCTGCAGGCAAATTCGACAAGCGTTCTGTGCAGCCACTGGCTTACAGATGGAAAGTATTTTTCAATGGCAAGTTGCTGAACCTCAGGACCAGCCCTCAGATACTGTTAGATTACTGCAGATGCAAGTGATGTTTGACAGTTGGAGACGAAGTGTTGGATGATGTATTGTTTGGCATTCCTGATTTCATGCACCAGCTGAATGCCCAAACCTACTCCTGCAGAAGCGGGGATGTTCACAACTCTGCCAATGGTGCACCCAGTGACAGAATTGCAAAATCAACTGCAGCTTCCCAGATCCGAAAAAACCTTAAATATAAATAATACGAACTTGATCACCACAACCCCGTCTTCGAAACAACAACATATCGATATGGGAACATATCCTCCATATTAATACCTGCCGCAAATGAATATGTTGTCTTACTGTAAATACCAACTGTTTTTTTTAAATTAATAAATAATCACTTTGTGAAAATATCCGAGGACGTGTCGGAATCAGAACCAAATGATCAAGCGTCGTCCATTTCAGTGCATCAAGACCTCGAAGAACAATGGCAGGAGAAACCTTGGTGAAACAGCACGTGGAATTTGCCCTCCAAGTCAATCACCACCCTTCCTTGGTAATTAGCTGCTGTTCCTGCACACTCTCTTTGTCAAACTTCTGTATCTCACTCCCTGAAACGAATGTGGTTGGGCCTACATTTTACCGACTGTAGCAGTTGAAGAAGCAGCTCACCAAATGTTAGACAGGGCAGTGAGGAAAGGAAAAAAAATGTTGGCTAAGCCCGTGACACACTCATCCCCTAAATGATTTTTTAAAAATCTGTCGCTGACTGAACCGCAGCATTTGAACACTGTCTAATCTAGAGAATTTGAGCACTCGCCAAACCAAAGGATCTGTCACTATCTGAAACAGAAGATCTGACACTGCCTGAACCAGTGTTATCCAGCAAAGTTATGTGAGTGATTCTGATATTCTGCACGAGGGGAAAGGTTGGTAAATGCGACTGTGTAATTCTGATATTCTCTAACAGTGGGTAGAAAGATAAAGGCGTTTGTGTGTGTATGTGTGTGTGTCTGTGTGTGTCTGTGAGTGTGTGATTCTGATATTCTCCACTTGGGTGTAGATTGCAAAGATGGCTGTGTGATTCTGACATTATTCCCTAAATTTTAGATTGCAAAATATGAGTATGTAATTCTCATATTCTCCACTTGCAGCAAAACTGGAAAAGGCCTGTGTGTGTGTGTGTGTGTGTGAGTGTGAGTGTGTGCATGCGTGTGTGGTATTCTCCACTAGCAGCTAGATTGCTAAAGGATCGATTAATAAAGATGTTCGTGCGATTCTATCCACAGGTGGTTCAATTAGCATAAGATGTGGGAGACTTTACATTTCACATGTGAGTTTGACATATGTTCCTTTTCCATTTGCCCGTTTGCAAATCCTAAAGTTTACACCTAGCAAGATCTACCGGAAACATGTATGCTGACGGCATGCTGGATTTTCAGTTTTGTAACAACTTTGGACCAAAGTCCAGGCCATGCAATGAAGTATTATACCTGAAACAGCCAAACTTCAGAGAGGCAAGCTTTGTCTCTGGTGCCTTCCAGTTTTCAGAATCCAGTGAGGTAAAGATTGTGGCTGTTGCACTCTTACCTTCAAGCTGCTTCTTGAAACGAAACTAAATAACTGGAATGCTCTGCGAAAAATGGTTGTCCCCAAGTATATCACCTGACCTATAAATCATCCCCAAATCAAGGTCTGATCTGCAATCCCCATGGACCATTGAAACTCTGCAGTAGTTCAGATTAAAATCTACATGATATGAAGTACACTAACTCATTAACAATGAAAGGCAATGGCTACAAGCATTGTATGGTTCCTTGAAAAGGTGGTGCTTTTTCTACGCTTAGAGAGGCAAAAGAAATGCAAGTACAAAGTGAACCCAACTGAAACATTTGTATCGAAAGGCCAAGCAACAGTTTGTAAGAAGACAACTTACCTTTGAATTTAGCCAATCAAGTTAAATTGAAGAATTCTATCCAAAAACCAATCAAATTTAAATCGAATGGTCTCGGCAACAGAGGACCAATCCTATTGTGGAAACATTGATTTGTCATTTCTGGTGTAAAATAAGGGGGACAGTGGGACAAAAAGAGAGAGAAACTGCCACCTACCACAGCTCACTGATCTCAGCTCACAGCACCATCTTATTTGCAAAAGAAGCAAAGAAGAAAGAAGTTCCACACAGAAGAATCAACAAAGACGGCCCAGAATATTCCAGAAGACACAGAACCTGGTTGTAATTTAGCGAGTAACTAAATTCTATTTTTTGTTAATTAGTGGGAATTTTATTTATTGGAACAACATACCATTAGAAATTTGTTTTATTAGAGAACAGTTGATAGATGGGATTTATTCGGTTTGTTAATAATTTATTTAATTTGCTTACTGTTAGTTCGATAACTAAATTTTTACATGTTAATTTTTGAGAGTGTCAGGGATGTATTCTGTATTTACCCACAAGGAGTTGCAGAAGCGCGGGTCACACCACTTCACATATGTTTTTTTTGCAGATTATAAGGCAAGGTACTCCTTTTTGACGGTTTATGGTTTTGTTTCACAGAGGGAGGATCAACCTCCACTTTATAATCAAATGGGGGGTTTGTGTCCGCAATTTGAACAACCCTAGATCTTCAAATAAACCTTAAATGAGAACTGGAAAATCTGTTTAATTTTAGTGGCTTGGTGCTGGCTAAATCAAAAATGAGGAAATGGTTCTTACCGTTGCTAAAATGGTTCTGAGGGTTCAAGAATATTCACAGATTATAAAAGAAAGTTTAGAAACACAGAAAAAGGTGACGCTTGCAGAATTAGCAAACAGGATAAAATTATGTTGAAGCAGGCATAATAAGAAAGCTGAAATTGTAACGGAGTTAGCTAAACATTTAAGTATATCAGGGCAACAGTCGTATTCAGTGCAGCCAGCAAAAGATCAATCGCAAATGAGACAACTGGAATTAGAAAGTGAACTTAAAAGGCTGGAGTTAGAAGAAAGTTAAAAAGAAAGAGTGAGGAAGCCCTAACAGAAGAAAGGGCAAAGAGAAAAAGAGAAGAAAGATAAAAGGAGAGGAAGGCCCGAGCAGATGAAAGAGCGAAGGAGGAAGTGGGACAGGAAAAAGAGAGTAAGGCCCGAGCAGAAGATAAGGAAAGGGAAAGATTGCTTGAGATGGAAAAGATGAAATTGGAACTTGAAGCAAAAGTACGTCAAATGACAGAAACAAAAGAGCAAGATATAAGTGATTATGGGCATGCCCATCGTTGCCAACTGCCTGGTAGAGATATACACAAAAATCTCCAAATTTACCAAAATTTGATTAAAAGGAGGCAGAAGCCTTTTTCAGTTCCTTTGAGAAATTGACTACCCAGGTGAATTGTCCAGAGGATTTGTGCCTAATGTTAATTCAGACCAAGTTTGTCGGCAGAGCTAGTGAGGTGTTTGCATGTGCTGTCAGAGGAGATGTCAGGAAAAAAATGAAGAGATAAGAAGGGCTATTTTGAGTGCCTATGAATTGGTACCAGAAACATATAGACAATGGTTTAGAAACGCAAGAAATTAACTGGGTCAGACTTGTATCGAGTTTGAAATAATTTAGCAGAGCACCTTTGATAGATAGGGGAGAGCATTAAAAATATTATTCTGCTGGAGGAGTTTAAAAACTCACTTCCAGAAGTTATACAAACTCAGGTTGAGTGTTGCGATGCAGAGGTTGACTTCCTTTTGAGAAGTAATGTTAAGTCTCCCAAAGAAGAATACCTAGCCTCATAATCTGTTAAAAGTGCGTGGGAAGGTGTGATCTGTTCTTCAGTAATGTTTAGTGGTTAACTAAAACTGAGGAGTTCAGAAAAAAATACCCTGAAAGTTTTCCAGACTGCGTGGTGACAAGATCCACAGCCATAAGTTAAATCAAAAAGGGAACACAAATGAAAAAGATGGAAGAGTTGACACTCAATTCGATGAGATCGTAAAGGAAAAACGTAATCACCTCAATATCCCAGAGGTGATTCGACAAGCTATAAATTCAGAGTTTAAGACAGAGACAGCCACAAGTAGCATCACTTCATACTGAGAAAGCTGGAAGAAATTGATAGAGCTGATAAAATATTCTACACAATTCTTGCTGTTATTGGTGTTCCTCGTAAGTGACTATAACCATTGAAGTTGTGGAAATCTGTGTGTGAGTGGCTCTCTGATATAATCTGTAGCTGAATATGCACCGTGCTGATCTCGTGCTCTCTGTTATACAGACACCTGGGAAGTTGTATCATGCATATAGTCAAATGACTTGAAACATCTCTCTCGTTATAACCCCTTTAACCAACTAACCACAAACCTCTATAAGTAATGCGCAGGCTCTCTAATTAATGTGGTTGTTGTTTTTGAGGAATCTTGTGCAATGTTTGATTGAGTGAAGGCCATCTCTCTGCAGGAACGTTCAGTCTGATTAAGAATTAAATCACACTGAGAATGTATCACGGTCCAGAGTGAGGTATATTGTGCCAGTGAACAAGTATTAATGGAAGTATCAATCACCCACATCAAGTCTGCTAATTTGAATATATGGGAAATGGACAGTCAATTACTCTTTCCGATTGTTAGCATTCCCTTGAAGATGTACCCGCCAAATTTCCCTCTCTTTCGGCAGCATAAGGTAAAACATTATCATGTCCCATCCACATACCGTTCATAATGATATCAATGTTCCGAACTTCTCATACCTTCATTCCCACTGCATCCATTGAACAAAGAGCAAAGAACAAATTACAGATCAGGAACAGGCCTTTCGGCATTTCCAGCCTTGCTACCCAACTGAACTAAAGCCCCGAACCCTTCCCGGGTCCATACCCCTCTATTCCCATCCTATTCATGTATTTGTCCAGATGCCCCTTAACAGTCACTGTTGTATCTGCTTCCATTACTTCCCCCAGGCACCCACCACCCTCTGTGTAAAAACGTGCCTCATACATCTCCTTTAAACATTGTCCCTTGCACCTTAAACTTATGTGCCAAGCTGTTGACTCTTCCACCCTGGGAAAAAGCTTCTGGCTATCCACTCTGTCCATGCCCCTCATAATCTTGTAGACTTCTACCAGGTCGCCCCTCAACCTCCGTCATTCCAGTGAGAACAAACAAAGTTTCTCCAACCTCTCCTCATAGCTAAAGCCAGGCAACATCATGGTAAGTCTTTTATGTACCCTCTCCCAAACCTCCACATCCTTCTGATAGTGTGGCAACCAGAATTGAATCCTTCCAAGTGCGGCCCAAGTAAGGTGCAACATGACTTGCCAATTTTCGAACTCAATTCCCCAGCCGATAAAGGCAATCATTTCGTTTGCCTTCTTGACTACCTTCCTCACCTGCGTTGCCACTTGCAGTGACCTGTGTACTGTACATACAGATCCCTCCACCTATCAACACTCTTCAGGGTTCTGCCATTTACTGTATATTTCCTATCTTTTTTACACCTACCAAAATGCATTACCTCACATTTGTCCGGATTAAAATCCATCTGCCATCTCTGCACCCAAGTCTCCAACCGATCTATATCCTGCTGTACTCTGTCACGGTCCTCATCACTATCCGCAAATCCACCAACTTTTGTGTTGTCAGCAAACTTACTCATCAAACCAGTTACATTTTCCACAAACTCATTTATAGATATGACAAATAGTAAAGGTCCCGGCAATGACCCCTGAGGAACGTCAAATGTTACAGCCCACCATTCAGAAACGCACCCTTCCACCGTTGCCCTCTGTCTTCTATGACCCATGTGAAAACGCCGGCGTTGGACTGGGGTAGACACAGTAAGGAGTCTGGTGTTGTTAGACTCCTTACCGGATTCTATGACCGAGCCAGTTCTGTATCCATCTTGCCAGCTCACCTCTGATCCCGTGCGACATGACATTCTGTTCCAGTCTGCCCTGAGGGACCTTGTCAAAGGCCTTAATGAAGTCCATGTCCACTGTCCTTCCCTCATCAATCAGCTTCATCACTTCCTCGAAAAGCTCGATAAAGTTCGTGACACATGTCCTCCCCTTCACAAAACCATGTTGCCTCTCACCATTACGTCCACTTATTTCGACAGGGGAGTATATCCTGTCTCAATGAATCCTCACCAAATATTTCCCTCCCACCAACGTAAGGCACACTGGCCTGTAATCACTTGGATTATCCTTGCAACCCTTCTTAAACAACGGAACAACATTGGCTATTCTCCAATCCACTGGGAGTTCCACTGTAGCCAGTGAAGACACAAAGATTTATCACAAGACCCCAGCAATTTCCTCCCTTGCGTCTCTCAGTATTCTGAGGTATATCTCATCTGGCCCTGAGAAGTTGTCTACCTTAATGTTTCTCGGGTCCCACATTACCTCCTCATGTTTGATCTCCACATGACTCAAAGTATCTACACACGCTTCCCCAGACTCATCATCCACCAAGTCCTTCACTTTGATGAATACTGGCGCAAAGTACTCATTTAATACCTTTCCCATTTCCTCTGGCACCACGAGTATATTCCCTCCCCTGCCCATGAGTGGGACAACGCTCCCCCTGGCTACCCTCTTGCTCTTTGTATATGTATGAAAAGCCTTGGGATTTTTCTTAATCCTGCTGGCCAATGACTTTTCGTGACCCATCTAAGCCGTCCTTATTCCTTGCTTAAGTTTCTTTCTACTTTGCTTGTATTCCACACTTGCTTCGTGTGCCCCCAGCCTCCTAGCCTTGACAAATGCTTCTTTTTCTCTTTGGCTAAGCTCACAATATCTCTCCTTGTGCAAGTTTCCCAAAACTTGCCATACTTATCCTTACAGAAATGTGCTGGCCCTGAATTCCTCCCAACTTACAATTGAAAGCGTCCCACATGCCAGATGTTCAGTTGCCTTCAAGCATCTGCCCCAATCAACATTCTTCAGTTCCTGCCTAATATTGCTGTAATTAGCCCCCCTCCCACAACTCCCTCCCCCCCGCCGCCCCCCCCCCCCCCCCCCGCCACAACTCCCCCCCCCCCACGACTTACCTAACAAGTAAGTGAATTGTTGTCACTGTTACAGAACCGCTCCCCCAGTGAAACATCAACCACCTGGCCGGGCTCATTCCTCAATACCAGATCCAGTTTGGTCCCTTCCCTTGTTGGACTTTCTACATACTGCTTCTGTAATCCCTCTTGGATACTCCTTGCAAATTCTGCCCATTCATGCTCCCAGCACTAAATACGTCCCTGCCAACATAGGGGAAGTTAAAATTTCCCACCACAGCAACACTGTTACTTGTGCAACTTGCCAAAATCTGCTGACATAGTTATTCTTCTTTCTCCCGCTGGCTGTTTGAAGGCCAATAGTAATCCCCAAACATTGTGACTACACTTTTCCTATTCCTGAGCTGGTCATACATTGCCTTGCTGTATGAACCCTCCAAGGTGTCCGCCCACAGAACAGATGTGATATTCTCCTTAACCAGTCGTGCAATTCCCCGACCCCTTCTGCATCCCCCAATAATTCCAATTATATTGGAACAATTGGAATACCTATTATTAATCCTAAAGCTTTATTTAGCTTTCCACCACAGTTATCCTCAAACCAAACATTAGCCAATTGTCGAAACTGACATTGGGAAACATTAGGGTGCCTTTGTTCATGACTCACATAATCTAGCTGTGCATTACTAATCCAGGAAGGAACCTTCCCTTGATGATTTCTTTCAAAATTCTCTCGACGTTGCTCTAACTTCCAGTTCCAATAAAAATTACATGAAATTCTATTCCACTGTTTGCATAATCAATTGCCTTCTCTTTAATAATTTGATTGATGGTTTTAGCATGTCCTTCTAACACATTCACCATATGTTTATTAGCATGTTGTAGGAACAGTGATCCTGATGCAGCATTCTGAGTATTATTGACCTCAGCCATTACCTGTTTAACCTGTTGTGCTAATGTTTTCTGCCTAATGTCCAGATTTGCGAAGTCAAGTGTTAACCCTGGCCACTCCTGCACTGTAACCAATTGCCAAATTATTAATTAACTCTCACATCTGACGACCTTTTAATCAGTAAACCATTCTTGCTCCTCATTTGCCACTTTTTCATTTAACAACCTCTGCGTTAAATAAAGATATAACTCACGAATTTGAGAGGGACACAAATGAATTCAATGTATTTGAGTGAAATCCAACTGATGCCAATTCATAACCAATATTGTCATACAATATCCCGTTTGCCTCTGTTATTACTAAACAATTTTGAGGTGCAAGAGTATTCACAGGACAAACATATACCATTGGTGGAGATGAGGTAGTTGAATAAAATTCAGATTCAAGTTCAGGTGTACGATATACCAAAGACGATACCAAAGAGGTACATTTAACTCCCCAACGTAATTGATATTTAAGATGATCCTTCTATGCAAAACCTAACCCCTTGCAGACACCTCGTTCATACTTATCAAGAGTTTGAATTGGAGTTTCAATTCTACCAATCTCATCTTAGTGTGTAGGTTCTACATAGCATTGTACATCGGACACAGATGTCCCTAAAAGATGTTACACGCCGTGACATAATTAAAACTCTTAGAATCATAGTATCCTACATTGCAGAAGGAGGCCATTCAGCCCATCTGGATTTGATTCCTCCCTCTGAGTGGCAGTAAATAGGACTGGACATTATATGTGCGGGGATGATGTTCCCGATGATGGGGGAGTCCAGAACGTGGGCTCATAGCCTGCGGAGACGGGCTAGACCATTTAGCATGGAGATGAGGAGACATTTATTCATCCAAAGAGTGGTGAGCCTGTGGACTTCATTACCACAGGAGGTGGTTGATGCCAAAACATTGAATGTACTCAAGAGTGGCTTGATATTGCCCTTGGGGGGTTTGGGATCAAATATTATGGGGACAATGCAGCATTAGGCTACAGAGTTGGACGATCAGCCATGATCGTGATGAATGTCGGTGCAGGCTTGAAGCGCAAAATCTCCTCCTATATTCGATGTTTCGATGTTTAACAAATATCTGTTTCTCCTGTTCCCTTTCCCTGTCAGAGTACTGTTTTAGCACGTTGACATAACATACGCTATACATTTTCTTCCTATCTGGCATCTTTCGCACATGCGTCACCAGACTTAATTTATTCTCAATCTGATAGGGACCACTAAACTTTGCTCTGAAGGGATCTCCTACCACTGCTAATAGCACCAATAATTTTTCCCTACGGTAACACGTACGAATTTTAGAATTCGTATCTGCTTCTTTCTTCTTTAGGTGCTGTGCCACCTTCAAATATTTTCGAACTAATTCACCCACATTGTAACATACAGCTCAACTCTGAGATCCTGACTTCGGACCTTTCCTTAAATAATTTTAAAGGTCGTCTTACTTGGTGTCTGAATATCAATTCAAATGGAGTAAACAGTCATTCATTTGGAGAATTTCTGATAACAAATAATATAAAGGGGATAGCTTTATCCCAATCATTCTGGTAATCCTGGCAATAAGCCCTCAGCACGCCACCTTTTCAACGCTCCCTGGGATCCAGGATGGTACACACTTGATGTAAGGTATCTGACACCTAGGCTATCCATTACCTCCTCAAGTAATTTGGAAATAAAAGTGGACCCTTCCTCTGACTGAATCTCCATGGGTAATCCAAAAAGGATAAGGAAAGCAAGCAATCCCTCCAGAACCTTTTTTGACTTGACATTTCATAATGGAATTGCCTCTGGAAACCTTCTTGACACATCCATTAAGGTTCGCAATTAATGGTTCCCGCTTTTGCTTTTGGGGAGGGGACCTACACAATCAATAATTATCCGTGTAAAAGGTTTTCAAATGTGGGAGTTGACATTAAAGGCGCTGGTTTTATCACTGCCTGTGGCTTTCCTACCATCTGACATGTATGACAGGGATGACAAAATTCAAGAACATTTTTATGTAATCCACTCAATAAAAATGAGCCTGAATGTTCCTCACTCCGAGATAACCTCACACGGGTAGTTGGTGTGCAACTCGTAAAACGTCATCCCTGTGTTCTACCCGCAACACAATCTGGTGAACGTCCGCCTATTTCTCATCTGCACTAAGCTGCCAAGGTCTCCATTACCGCCTTTTCCGTGAAGGTTTTATGATATGCATCATTTATCGTCTCAAAATTTTGTCGCAGTTCCATTTATCTCTCACCTCTGCCTGATCCTCCACCATCTGCTTCCGTTTTTCCTTTACCACCGGATCAAACAGAGTGTCAGCTAACTGGACATCAATTTCATCTTTCTCTTTTCTTCTCCCTTCCTGTTTTAAATGATGGCTGTCGGGTCTTGTCACCATTACAGTCTGGAAAAAATCCAGGGTATTTTTCATTTAACTCCTCATTCCCTCGTCTTCTTTCGGCTTTTCCATTACAATAGGTATCAGTCCCAACTATGATCCAACTATATCGTTTACAAGGAGAACTTGCTAGAATAGCCAGGATTTCCATCACTCCCACTATCACTTTCCAGCCTTGATTGGGCTTTCCTTCTGATCTTACACAGGGGAACAGTATTCCTCTCTCAATTTATTCCACAGATTGCCAATCTCTTGGGCACTATTTCAACGTGGAGTGCAAATATTTTCAACTCTGACCATGAGAGACATTCTCGCTCCCATATCTCTCAAAAGCTTTACTTCTTTATCAACTCCCCCCTTCTAACTGAGCAAATCTTACCCACACACGGTGGTAGAGTGGCCAGAGCGCAAGGAGCTCGGGTTCGGTTCCTGGTTTGGATCAAAGAACAAAGAAAATTATAGCACAGGAACTGGCCCTTTGGCCCTCCAAGCATGCATCGACCATACCGCCCGACTCAACTAAATTTCCCTACCCTTCTAGGGACCATTTCCCTCTATTCCCAGCCTATTCATGTATTTGTCCAGATACCCCTTAAACGTCACTATCGTATCTGCTGCCACTGCCTCCCCCGGCAGCAAGTTCCAGGCACCCACCACCTTCGGTGTAAAAGAAAATGCCTCATACATCTCCCATAAACCTTGCCACTAGCACCTTAAACTTGTGCCCCCTAGCAATTGACTCTGCCACCCTGGGAAAAGAAGCTTCTGACTATCCACTCTGTCCATCGCACTCATAATTTTGTAGACTTCTATCAGGTCGCCCCTCACCCTTCGTTCTTCCATTGAGAACAAACCAAGTTTCTCCAACCTCTCCTCATAGCTCATGCCCTCCGTACCAGGCCACAGCCTGGAAAATCTTTTCTGTACCCTCTCCAAAGCCTCTACATCATTCTGGTAGTGTTGTGACCAGAATTGGACACTATATTCCAAATGCGATTATATAAAGCTGCAACATGACTTGCCAATTTTTAAACTCAGTGTCCCGGCTGATTTTTGCAAGTATGTCATATGTTTTCTTGATTACTTTTCTCACCTGCGTTGCTACTTTCAGTGACCTGAGTACTTGTACACCCAGATCCCTCTGCCTATCAATACTTGTAACGGTTCTGCCATTTACTACATATCTCCTTTCCTCATTAGACTTTCCAAAATGCATCACCTCTCATTTGTCCAGAGTTAGCACCATCTACCATGTCTCCGCCAAGCCTTCAGCTGATCTATATACTTCTGTATCCACTGCCTGTGTGGAGATAGCACATTCTCCTCGTGTCTGCCTGTGTTTCCTCCGGGTGTTGCGGTTTCCTCTCACAGCTGAAAGATGTTCAGGTTAGGTTGTTTGGCAATCGGAAATGACCCCTTAGTGTCAGGGGAACTAGCACGGTAAATATGTGGGGCTACGGGGATAGTGGCTGGCTGGGATTGTGATTGGTGCAAACTCGTTAGGCTGAATGGCCTCCTTCTGCACTGTGTTGACTCTATGACTATAGGACGCTATCTTAATATCCAGCACACGCCTAGTCTGAGCACTACCCTTCAGCTTCTCGACTTCTCTCGGAATTACCTTCATTGTCTTCACTAAACCCATTGGCTGAGCGTCTTTTGCCACATCATTTTTCCCAGTTCCTTTCTTAAGCTACCAGCACTGTGATCTTGTTTATCCCACCTTATCAGAGTGAGAACACCCAAGGTCTTCACCTCTTTTCCACCCTCTTGGCTTTCACATGTGGTAAACTGTTCGCATTGTGAGCCACTTCTGTTTTTCATTGAAGAACATCCGTCTTTCCCAATTTGTATCCCTCATGAATTGGAATTGCTGTCATTTCTAGATTTTAATTTATTCACTAATGTGTATGCATTTGCCATCTCTGGAGCTTTTCTCGCTGTTCAACTTTCTATTCCTCAACATGAGTTCTTATCACTTTTGGAAGTGAGTCGTAAATGCTTCCAGCAAAATAATATCTCTCAGAGCCTCATATTTTTTTTGTATCTTTATTGCTCTCACAAATCTAGTGACTTTGCACACTTTAATTCTTTCAAACTCGATTTAGGTCTGACCTTGTTACTTACCTACATTTCTGAACAATTGTCTGTTTCTGGCACCAATTCCTAGGCACTCACATAGCCCTTTTCACTTCTTCATATTTGCCTGACACTTCCTCTGACAGCGCTGCAAACAGCTCAGTAGCCCTGCCCACCAACTTGGTCTGAATTTGCATTACCCACACAGCCTACGGCATTTGATCTGTGAAGTCAATCTCTAAAAGAAAATGAAAAATGCTTCTGCGTCTTTTTCATCAAATTTTGGTAATTTGTGGACACATTTGTATATGTCCTTCACAGGTGGTTGGCGTCAATGAGCTTGTTGACCATTATTTCTATCTTGCACTTCTAATTCTTTCACTTGAAGTCTTTTTGCTTCAAATTCTAATTTCATCTTTTCCAACTCAAACTATCTTTCCCCATTCTCTTTCTTCTCTTCCTTTTCCAGTTCTTCTGCTCGGACCTTCTTCTCTCTTTCCTCTCTGTTTCTCTTTTCCTCTCTCTTTCTTCTGCTGGAGCCTTCATCTCACTTTCCTCTCTCTTTTTTTCCCTCTCTCCTTCTTCTCTCTCTGTTTCTAACTCCAACCTTTTAATGTCACTTTCTAACTCTAATTGTCTCATTTGCAATTTATTTTTTTCTGACTCCACTGCTCTTGACTATTTCTCTGATAGACCAAAATGCTCAGCTTTGAATTTCAGCTTCCCTGTTATCCCTGTTTAATCAGAACTTTATCCTGTTTGCCAATTTTACAAATGTTGTCTTTTTCTGTCTTTCTAAAATTTCTTGGCAAAATTAGGGAGCACTTGCATTTGCACTAAAAATTAGTACTTAGTTTCCTACGCCTGCCCAATCAGGAATGTGAGTCAATCGACCCCTCACAATCCTACCAACAGATAAGTTTAATCCCTTCTCGTTGCCGGTTATAGGATTACCACCTCCCCTGTTTAAGCTAGGGTCCCCTATACTGAGATTATTCGTTCAGAGAAAACATCAGGTTTTTTCAACCCGGAGGAACCTTTACAGTTACTTCTTGTCGGCTCCCATCTGGGTCCTACTTATGTTGTACAAATCTTTATGTTTTAACCTCTGTAACGAACAAAGACACAAAGTCGACTTAGATACTTAACACAATTTACTTTATTTTATCGCTATTTAAATGACAGAAAATACTTGCACTGCTTAAACCAAAAACTCACTCTCTGTTACTTTACTCGGTTGATTTCCACTTGGAATTAAAACCTGGCCAGGATTTTGTTGTCACATGAAATCAGTCCTGTGTCCTCTTCTTCTTCCAGATGTTGTCTCTCATTATGACCTTTGTGCCCAGTTCTTCACACTGCCTTTCGGAACAAGCTCTTTGTGTTAGCAGGGCTAAACTCCAAAAGTTCCTTGGTAACTTGCCAATGAATAGGTCAGAAATCCCAATTACGTCGTTCAATTAGTCCAGTCAAATACCGCCAGAGTCGTAGCATTGGTCAATCGTGGTCTCATCATATCGAGGCCCCTTAAGTGCCTCGTGTTTATAATCCAATTTCCAAACAAGGAACACTGGATCCAACGTCTGTAAAGTATACCTCCCTGTGAAGGACAAATTGTTAAATCTGACACCTTGTGTCCTCTGTCACGCTCCAGGCCACTTGACGCAAGAAATCCCTGCATAGTTAAAAAAAAAAACAACATTAACCCAAAACTGAGGTTTGGTTAATTGAAGATCTTTCAGCATATTAAAAGTTAAATCTCTGCAGACCATTCAGTCAGATGTTAGACTTTGTTTGAAAGCCTTTCATAAGCCCAAAACAAAACACATAAACTGGCTTCACCTCATCAACTCAACTACTTTGATCCTCAAATAACTGAAGCTCGTTTTTCAATAATAATTTCCATTTTATGGATAAATGCTGACTTTCTCCAATCCCGCCATTGTGTTCCACGTGTTGTGCTGTAAAATAGTTGATACTGGATTCCAGAATTTTACCCATAACCGTCATGAGGCTACCGATCGATAATTCCCTGTGTTCTCTCCACATCCGTTTTTAAATAACTGGGTTACATTAGCGACACTCTGATCTGCAAAAACTGTTCTAATATCCATTGAATTTAGGAAGATGACCATCAATGCATTCACCATTTCTAGTTATACTTGCAGTGAGCCTTGTGGTACGTCTCATTGCTTACATGAAACCTTGGAGTATCTCAGTATCTGCAGAGCACGTTGTGGAGTGATTCAGTGTTTGTCTTCTTTCTTGGGGAGTTTTCTTGTAATTTAGCATGCTCATTTGGAAATGTGTTAGTATATAGCCTGATCCATGAGAGCAGTTTGATTACTTAAATGAAGCTGGGCAAGTTTGTCAATATTTCCAGGGCCCCTTTGCCGTGAGTGATTACTTTTCATGGAACATTGCGCAGGTTTACAGTAATGAACTTCATCCTTTTAAAAGTTTGCCTGTTAATAGCTTGATGATTAGGGAGTTATTTTACTATTTCCAAGGATCCGTGAAGAGGGACTCGTTTTTTTTTTAGTGAAGCTGGGAGTTTATCTCTGAGTTTACAGCATCGCTTTGGGCATGTGGAAGCACTTCGAGGGATCCTTGGGAATGGTGTCAGTATTCGCTGTGATCTTGTCTCAGTATTTGGAGTGAACATTGTCGACCGTGCCAATATTTCCATTGATCATTTGAGCTTGTGTCAGTATTTACAGTAATCTATGGGTATTGGGTCAGTACGAAAGTCGTCATTGGTAATTGTATTAGCATTCAAGCGTTCAGTGGGGATTGAGGATTGGGTCAGTACCTCATGTTCACTTGGGTTGTGTCAGTACCGAAGTGATCATTGGGCTTCATTTAAGTATTTAGAGTGATCCTTGGGGATTGTCTTTTGAAATAATAATCCATATGCAATGAATTCAAATTTACAGGGAGAGAATGTAGAAAGGATTATTTTTGTAGAGCACACCATCATTTTGTGGAATCATTGGGCGTGTACCACTATTCACTTAGAATCTTGGGGGGGGGGGCGGTGTCAGGATTCTTAGTGACGATTGGGGAGTGTTTCAATACTTTCAGTGAGTCTTCCGGGTCATTTCGGTGCTTAAAGTGAATTTTAGAGAGTGTGTCTGCATTTACATGGACTGTTTGCAGCATTTACAGTGACTCACCTGATGAAGGAGCTGCGCTCCTAAAGCTCGTGGGTCCAAATAAACCTGTTGTTCGAGAACGTAGTGTCGTCAGTGTCGAAAGTGATCCTTGGCGAATGTTTTTTTAAAGTAATCCTTGGATATTGTGTCAGTATAAGTAGTGAACCTTGTGGATTGTATTTGTAGTGAGAGTGATCTATTGGGAGTGTGTCACTACATCAAGCATCCGGGAGTTTAGCAATATTTACACTGATTTTTGCGTTATGTGTCAGTGCTTATAGTGACCCCCGTGGATAGTGTCAATATTTGCAGTGATTTTTGAGAAAATTGGACTGCTTACATTGATCCACCGGGAGTGTGATAGCATTAAGTGTGGTTTGAAACAGAAGTTACTGTGAATTTTGTGGAGTGCATCATTATTTACATTGATCCTTGTGCAGTGTGTCAATGTAGGTTGTGGTCCCCGGGCGTGCTGCAGTGTTTATTGTGATTCTTCTGGACTGTGTCAATATTTATACCGAAGCTTGGGGAAAATGTCAGTATTGTGGAGTGTCTCAGTATGTACAGGGATAATTGAGGAGTGTCTCAGTATTCACACGAAACTTTGGGGAATGTGTCTGCATTTACAGTGATCATTGTGGATTGTGTCAGCATTTACAGTGTTCCCTGGGGAGTGCACCAGTATTTGCATTGATCTCTGGAGAGTCAGCGTGTGTCTACAGTACTCACTGGTGAATGTGTCAGTATTGATAGTGATCATTGCGGAGTCTGGCAGCTTTCAGTGATCATTGTATAGTGTGTCAGTATTTCAGATTAAAACTGGTGAGTGTCTTAGCATACATACAGATGATTGGGGAGTGTGTCTCTATTTACAGTGATCATTGGGGAAATTCTCAGCATTTATAGGGATCATTAGGCAGTGTGTCAATATTTTCAGTGATCATTGGGAAATGTGCAGGTTTTTGCTGTGATCATTGGGCATTGTCTCATATGTACTCTAGTCATTGAGGAGTCTATCAATATTTACATTCAACATTGTGGAGTGTCTTAGTGTTTACACTGATGAATGTGGAGTGTGTCAGTATTTCCAAAGTTCAGTGGAGTCTACGCCAATAATTACTGTGATCTTTGGGGAGTCTCTCTGCATTTACAGTAATCAGTGGAGACTATGCCAACAATTACTGTGATCATTGGGGAGTCTCTCTGCATTTACAGAGCTCATTTGGGAGTGGACCAGTATTTATGGTGATCACTGGGGAGTGTCTCAAAATCTACGTTGATAATTGTCAAGTGTATTTCTAATAGTATTGATCATTGCGGACTGCTACAGTATTTCATGAGTCCGTTGACGAATGTGCCAGTGTTGGAATGATTCCTGGACATTGTCTCAGTATTTTCAATGGTCCTTTTGATGTGCTGTACTATTTAGATAAATGATTTGATATTGTGTCAGCATGAAGAGTGATAGTTGTGGAGTGCTTAATTATTTTAATTGCACTTGGGGGTTAGGCTTGTTTCTGCAGTGATGCTAAACGAATCTGTCATTTTTTGCAGTTTTCTTTGGGAATTGTAAAATCATTTCAAATAGCCCTGGCATATTGTGCCAGCATTTACTGCGATTCATGGCGAGTGTGTCAGTATTTATGGTGATTTTTGGGGAGAATAACACTATTTTCAGTGAACACTATGGATATGTCAATGTTTTAGAGATCTCTGGGATTTCTAATCTCACCCCGTTCCTCGATCTCACCCTCACCCTCCCTCTTCACTAATCCTTCCCACTCAGCACCACATCTCGCTCATCTATCTCTCTTTATTAGTCTATTTCTCTTTTTCCCCACAATCCTTTGAGTTATTACTCATCCTACGGGACTCTCACACTCTTGCCCCATCTTCTAAAAGTCCATCTTACAACTCAGTTCCCTATCTCTCCACAGCTCACCTTACATGTCTCACTCTCTCTCTCCTTATCAACCTTTTACTCTTACTCTCCAATCCTCCCTGTCTCTCAACCTGTCTGCATCTCTCTGACCCTCACTCTATCTTTCCCCATCTCGCCTTTGACTCCGTTCATACCCCGTCCACCTCTCTCTCTTTCCCTCTAACACACAAATTGTTGCACTAAATACATTGCGTGTTTCAATACTATAAAATAAAACATCAATTCTGATCATATTGTTAATATTTCACGAGGTCAAGATTCCCAACAATTTCTAAACCTTTCCTCAAAGCAATCTGGTTATTTCAACATGGGTTTCCCTGTTTGTTTTCCCCTGGTCTGTTTAGATTGTCTGATAGCGTACTCGTGCTTATCCTCCACGTGAGACGTTGTCCACATCCCATGTTCCTGCCCTGTTCCCTAATGTGGCATCCGATCGCAATAATGCAAGTGATTAAGGAGCATTTCAGTGACTGCAGAACTTGTGTCCTGATCCTGAGCCTGCTGTGCGAGTGTGCTGTGCTAACCACACTATCCATTAACAAACTGGACAGGCCTTTCATTTTTGGAAATCGAAATAGCAAACTATTACTCTCTGTATGTCTGCCACCGTGATTGTATATCTGCATTTGCGTCGTTTCAATGTGTGTGTGCATGTGTGCCTGTGTGTGCGCATGCATGTGTGCATGTGAGTGTGCTTAGTAAAGTTATTTCTCAGTGGTAATTTTGCATAATTCCACGCCAGAGTGCAATTGTGAATGCAAATCAAACTGCCTGTGGTCTTTTGCCAATCCACAATCATGTTAACTTGGGAGAATCTCTCCCTCTGTCTGCGTTTCTGTTACACTCTTGCTCAATTTGTCCATCTCTGTCTCTCCCAAATTCCACAGTCCCACATGCACAAAGCTCGCTCGTTCAGATACAAAATCAGTCTGACACACATGCACAGCCCTCTCCCAAATCCATTCTCTCACAGTACCCCACTCAAATAATCGCATTTGTAACAATTTCTCACACACACGAAAACATTCTCTCAGACAAAAAACATGCCCACGGATTCACACAGTGGCATAAATACAGAATTTAACAGAAGCACACATCTGGTGCTCTCACACATGCATTTTCAAACATACTTGGGCGGCACGGTAGCACAGCGGTTAACACTGCTGCTTCACATCTCCAGGGGCCTGGGTTCGATTCCTCCTCGTCACAGTGTTGACCTTACGATCATCCATGCAGTTGAGTACTATCACGTTTGGGAACCAACACAATCGGCGAACTCCACTCGCTTTGACTCAGCTCTATGATGTCTTCTTGGAGCATCGCTTCCACTTCCTTCTGAACCTGTGCTGCTTTGAGAGGATTAAGCCAATAGGGATGGTGTTTTATCCCAACAGCATTCAACCCCATGTACTTTGCATTAGTCCTCCCCAATTTAGTTCTTTGTAAGTTCTCACAGCACTGTAACGAGTCTTTCAATTCAGTTATCTTATATTTATGATATCCTATCTGGCATCTTTACCAGATACTTCACCTGTCTTAACTTCTGTCAATCTGATAGAGACTACGAAGCCTTGCTTCGAAGGGATCTTCTACCACTGCTAACAGCACGAATACTTTATCCCCACGGGCATACTTACGAATTTTAGAATGATGATCTGCTTGTTGCTTCATTAGGTGCTGTGCCATCTTCAAAGTTTATCCCGCCAACTTCATTTGTTTTATCTTTCTCTCACCTCAGATACAGAATCCAAATGTGAGATCTCTGACTTCGGACCTACCAACTTTTTCATAATTTATTTTTAGTCTTTCCTTACTTCGTGTCTAAATATCAATTCAAATGGAATATACAGAGTCGACTATTTTGGAACATCTCGAATGGCAAATAATTTAAATGGGATCGCTGTATCCCAATCATTTGGGTAATCTTGGCAATACGTCATCAATCTGATCTTTAGTGTTTGATGCCACCTTTCCAATGCTCCCTGGGATTCAGGATGGTACTTACGTGATGCAAAGTGTCTGATGCCTAAACTATCCATTACCTCCATAAATAATTTGGCAATACAATTGCACACTCGATCTGATTGAATCTCCCTGTGTAATCCATAAAGGGTAAAGAAAGTGAAGAACTCCTCCACAAACTCATTCGCCTTGACATTCCATGATTGAATTGCCTCTGAAAAGTTGATCGACCCACTCATTATGGTGAGCTAATACTTGTTCCCAGTTTTGGTTTCAGGGAGCTGATCTACAAAATCAATTATAACCAGAGTAAAGTGTTCTTCAAACCCTGGAATTGACATCAAAGGAGCTGGTTTTATCACCGCCTATGTATTCTCTACCACCTGACACGTACGAGAGATACGGCTTAATTCAACCACAACTTGATGTACTTCAGGCCAATAAAAACGCTGTTTTATCTTTGCCTGGGTCTTCCTCACTCCTCGATGATCTACAGGGAATTAATGTGCTACCCGCAATACACTGCCAACATAGTCTGGTGAAATTCTGTCAATTTCTCATGTGCACTTACCTTAATGTCCACCTTAAGACTTTATCCTGAAACAAATAGTATTCTGGAATACACTCTGATTCATTTCCGTGTAGGCTTTGTGATACAAATCCTTCTTCCACTCATTTTTCTGTTGTAAATCCATTAAAATTTCAGAACTAGCTACCACTGCCTGATCCTTTACCTGCTTAGATTTCTTCCTTCAGTCTTTCACCAAACAGATTGTGAGCTAGCTGGATCTGAACTCCTTCATCTTGTTGTTATTTTTTCACTTCCTGTTTTAACTTATGGCTGTGGGATCTTGTCATCACTCAGCTCTGAAAAATTCCAAGAGAATTTTCTTTTAATTTCTCGGTTCACTGGTTTCCTTTTGGCTTTTCCAATGGACGCCATTTCTACCTGTTATCCAGTTATATTGTTTCCAAGAATAAACTGTATTCCTGGAACGGCCACGTTTTCCATCACTCCCAGTATCACTTCCCCAGTCTTGATTGGGATGTCTAGCCATCGTTTACACAAGGGATCTCTACTCCTCTATCCATTTATTCCACAGGTTACCACTCTGTCAAAATTCCAGAAGGAGTGCAAATATTTTCATCTCTTACATTATTTAGAAACAGATTAGCTCCCATATCCCTCAATATTTTAACTTCTTTACCTCCTCCCCATCTTCTCCCTGAGTAAATCTTACGCACACATGTGAAGTCTTTGAAAAGGTCGGGTGGTATCTTACTATCCAGCCAATGCTTAGGCTGTGCACTTACCTTCAGCTCCTAGACGTCGCTCGAACTTTCCTTCACTCCCTCTGCTAACGCCACTTGTTGAGCCTCTGTTACCAGATACTTTTACCCAGTGCCTTTCTTGAACCAGTAGCACTGTGACTGTACAGTGAAAACATCTGAGGTCTTTCTCCTCTTTTTCACCCTCTTGGGTTTCATTTTTCACATTTTTCCGTAGTGATCTGCTTTTTGTTTTTCATTGAAGGATCTCCCTCTTTCCCAATTTCTATCCATCACAGCTTAAAATATCTGTCGGAAGCTTGATTTCCATTTTTGCACCGATGTGTATTCACTTGCCATCTCTGCAGCTATTCTCGCTGCCCTAACTTTCTGTTCCTTAACATGAGTCTTTATAACTTCTGGACATGAATTTTTAAAATTCTCCAACAGAATAATATCTCTAATAGCCTCATTTGTCATTTTTTAATCTTTAGTGCTCTTATCCATCTATCGAAATTACTCTGTTCAATTCATTCAATTTCGATAAAATTCTGACCTGGTTCTTTCCATTCATTTCTGAACACTTGTCGATATGACTCTGGTATCAATTCGAAGGTACTCAAAATAGCTCTTTTTACTTCATCATATTTTCCTGACGCCTCGTTTTACAGCGTTGCAAACACATAATTGCCCTATCTATTAACTTGGCCTGATTTATCTTTATACACACTTTCTCTGGCCATTTCATTTGTGTCGCTAATTTCTCAAACTTAATGAAAAAGGCCTTTGCGTCTTTTGCATCATATTTTGGTAATTTTTGAACATATTTCTATATATCACAACGAGGCGGTTGGCCAAGATATGTTTGTCCATCATCGCTTCTAAATTGCACTTTTACTTCTGTCGTTTGACGTCCTTTTGCTTCAAATAAGATGGCAATAGAGGGACATGGTCCCCGGAAGAGTAAGGGGTTTTAGGTCAGTGGGGCAGCATGGTCGGTGCAGGCTTGGAGGACCAAAGGGCCTGTTCATCAGCTGTAATTTTATTATTCTTTCTTCTTTGTTCTAAGTTCCAACTTCATTTTCTGCAACTCGAACAATCTTTCCTTTCCTTTCTTTTCTCTCCTTTTTTCTAACTCCAGACGTTTAAGTTCACTTTCCAATTCCAATTGTCTCATTTGCGATTTTTTTTTCCAATTGCACTGCACTTTACCTTTTCTCCGGTGCACCTAAATGTGTGGTTAACTCTGTTACAATTTCATCTTTCGTATTATCCAATTTTAACCAATTTGCTAATTCTACAAGTGTCATCTTTTTCTATCTTTCGAAACTTTCTTGGCAATTTTGGGAAGCAGCTTTGACCCCCACAATCTCTTTAGTAATGTTCAGAGCCATTTCGCCACTTTTGCTTTAACTGAGAAAACGCCACTGAAATTAAACATGTTTTCCGGCCGCAATTCTCCCATCGCGACCCGCAACTTTTCTGGCAGGTCGGGCCGGGAGATGCATGCGTCATCCAGTTTGCGGGTTCCCGGCCAGCTTTCCCCATGCGCACCTCCCAGCCGGAGAAAAATGGCACCGCCGGGAACCCATTGAGAACCGGTGGCTGCTGATTAGGAGGAATTTACATACCATTACAAACCATTATCGGGATCCATACGGCAATCTCCACCCGCGTCTGCGTCTCCCACCTCTTTGGCGTGATGTAACTTTGGCGCGAATCAGAACAGCTACTTAAAAGTCTTAACCTGCATGGCAGCCTTGAACGATCAATGAGATAAGTGCTACTACCGAAGTCCAGGAGATGTTGAAGGCAGGCCCGAGAGATTCCTGGTGGCCTTCCACCTGCTGCCTTCAGGTGTTGTCCCATAGACCACTGATATCAGGGTTGGGGATGGTCAGAAGCGCTTTTATTTTCTCATAGCTCTCTGGGTGACGTCCCGTCAGGGAGACCCGCTCACCCACACCACACTACCCCCTACCCCGCAGCGCTGTCGCGCACTGTGGGAGGCAGCCTCTAGGGCTCCCGCTTCCCCATTCTCCTCCTGGGCAGTGCCGTAGCTCATTGTGGGAATCAGATTCGAGCGCACCGCCTCCCCCCATCACCTGGGCAGCACTGGAGCGCACTGTGGGAGGCAGCCTCGAGAGATCCCATTCCCCCTAGTTCTCCCGTTGCCCCCGGCCCCCAGCCGCCCCCCCCCCCGACCCCTGCAGCACTTTTGCGCAGTGCGGGAGGCAGCGTCGACAGTTCGCTCCCCTTCCCCCTCCACAGCACTGCGCAGTGGCATTTTCTAGACGTGGGATGCGGTCAGGGACTGAGCTGTGGGGAAGGGGGGAGGGGGAAAATCGGGAGCACTGAGCTTTGAGGGAGGGGGCGGGGGGAGACAATCAGAGTTGCGGGAGGAGCGTACCATGAGCTGACTGAGGCCATACCAAATGAAACAGCTAATGCTCCAGGCCGAGTGCAGATGTTCAGCCCTGGACTGCATGGAATCTGCGGTCACTGGGCACACATCTGGTGCTGATTTACAGTCCGTCCCTGCCTTGTGGTCGGGACCAGCAACACATGCCTGTAACGAATGTTGCAGTTGCACACAAAGCAATGGCTCAAGAGTGCGCAGTGCCCACGTCTGCACACCGACCTGCATTTGTGCCAGCATTTGTCATGATGGGAAACTCAGACAACCCTAATCAAGCCACGTATGGCACCATGGATTGTATGGTGTTGCCAGCACCCATAAGTCGGGGTTCTGGCCCAAGTGAGGGATTGTGGTTAGTGCTGGGTCTATGCAGCCAATGAGAAACATCCGTCATTCTATGCTCTTTTCAAACCCCCTGTGCTGATGGATGTCGGTTTCCTCGATCTCGAGCTGGCAATCTTAGTGGCAGCAGGGGCGGAGGAGGCGGAGGGGATAGTGGCTCAGGAGGTGGCGGGAGTGGAGAGACCACCGCAAGAGCAGCCACCACCAAACCCTAAAGAATGAGGGCAGGAGCTGCACTGAGGGCCAGGAAGTGGATGAGCAGGCTCCTGAGAGGGAGCACAGAAGGCGGAGGGTGCCGAGGTCAAGGAGGCATAGACCTCACAATTTGTTTGAGACCCTCTCAGAGAAGATGTGCTGTCGCCAGCTGCACCAGTCCAAGACCAAGTTGTGACACATTTGTGAGGTGCTCTCACACCTGGCACCTGAGGGGAGTGATGGCCATCCGCTCCCTGTGGACGTGAGGGGGGACAGCAGCCCTCAATTTCTATGCCTCCGGATCATTCGAGGCTCCCAGTAGTGACCAAGCTAGGATCTCCCAGGCCTCCGTGCACATATGTGTGTGGCAGAATACAGTTGTCCTGTATGCCCGGGCAGGGCAGTTCGTTAACTCAATGTGGACCGTGCCCAGCAGGAGGCTCGGGCTCTCGGCTTCACACCCATGGCTGGAATTCCGAATGTGCAGGACGCAGTGGATGGCACACGCATCGCCTAGCCCCATGAAGGGCCGCATTAAGTTTTGAACCGGAAGGGCTTCCACCCACTGAATGTCCAAATTGTGTGCGACCATAAAATGAAGATAATGCAGGTTGATGCACGGCACCCAGGGAGTGTCTATGACAACTTTGTGAGCCGGCATTCGGACATCCCTTGGCTCTTTAAAGAACAGCCTCGGTTACTGGGATGGCTGCTGGGTGACAAGGGTTACCTGCTAAAGTCATGGATAATGACGCCTGGGCAGAGGCCCAAGACCAGGCTGGAGACCCGCTACAACCAGGTTCATGCAGCCACCCAGCCCTTCGTTGAATGATGCATTGGCCTGCTGAAGATGCGTTTCCAATTCTTGGACCGCAATGGGGATGCCCTCCAGTATGACCCTGTGCCTGCTTCACGCATCATTGTCGGTTGCTGCGCTCTTCACAACACCGCCCAGCAGCAGGGAGACCATCGGGAGCAAGAGGAGGAGGAGGAGGAGGAGCAGAAGCGGCGAGGGGACTCGGGGGGCATCCCACCTTATGAAGAGCCGGAGGAAAGACAGCGGGCGATGATGGCAGGTGTCCGGCAAGGAAGGGCAGCGAAGGACGCCTTGATTGCAGCCTGCTTCATCAAGCTGGTGCTGTGCAATGAGGGGGGTGAAACCAGCCCACATCCATCACACCCCACGAGCAAGAGCAGCCGCTATTCCCCCTGCCAACAGCCCTGGGCCCTCAAACCACCACATCATCCTTCCGCTGTTCCTGTCATCCCACCACCATATTGCCCAGAAACATCCAACACTATTAATGTGCCTGGGCTGGCACTGATTGCGAATCATGTTTGAAGGCTGCTGGATGATGGCGACTCACTGTTGTTCACACTGGGATCCTGCCCCTGTTGCAACTCCAGTGTGACTCCTACCTGTACTCCGAATGCACACTGCCTTCCTGGCCCACGTAGCTCTAAGGGTTAGGGACACATGTTTTTTGGTCAAGGCGAGGGGTGGGGGCGGGGAGGGGGGGGGGGGGGGGGAGCGGGGTGCGCTTGCACCATGTTGTCTGGTGGATGTTGGGGAAGGTAGGGCAGGCACTCTGAAACAAGTGGCTGAGTCTGCAAGGCTCAACAGACAGCACCTCTATGTTTGGGAATCGGGAACACTGAGCTGTGGAGGAAGGCGGAGGGGAGAGATAATCAGGGACACGTTATTCACAGCGTGATGTGCAATTAACATCCCACTCAGCATCGCTCCTCCTTATTTAGAGGAGGACCAAGGTTGAGAGTGCGCTTCTGCTCACTTGCATGCTGTACGCCGACCTGGCTGTCAGTGACCATTCGGTATGGACCATCAGCCCCCTGCCAGCTCAATGACATGCTCCTCCATGCTACTCAGCTGCCGCAGGTCAGGTACACCACCAACAGTCTCTGTCGTCTCCCGTGCATTTTCTTTTCCTGTGGGAACATATGGTGTTAGCAAGTATAGACATGTTGCAGTATATGGTACGCAATGCGTGCCTGTGTCTCGGGCATGGTGCTGAGTTTCGGGGAAAGCAGTCACCACTGAAGGGTGCTCTTTGAGGGGTGAGGGAAAGGGGTTAGATTCTGTTCCTTGGGCAAGTGTCACTTGTTGCAAGCCCTTCCGATGTCTACGCAGGGTTGGAGATCCGTGCCAAGCATGTGCAGGGTTCCAATTGGGATGCTCACTCACCCTTGCTGCTCACAGACGGTCGGACATTTCTTTTTGCGACACTGCCTGCTGGAGCGCAATTTCAGGCTCCTGGCATTGACATTTCTGCCACCTCCTCTCACAATGCCGTTCCGGATGCACTCCTTGGGTTAGGGCCCTGGCCATGGAACAGACAATCATGCCTCTCCTTCACGGCATCCAGCAGGTGCTCCTGCTCTGCCACTGAAAATCTGGGAGCCAGTTTGTGTGCAGCCATCTTTGTGGCGTGACTGGCTGTGTGTCCATTCCTGCAGCTTATATACAGCTCTGGCTAATTAGGGGAGCCCAGGTGCAGTGAGAGTGGAAAGTCAAGTTGGCAACAAATACTTGTGAGAGATTTTGAATGCTGCATTCATCTGAGTGTCATTCAACACTCGAGATGCCGATTGGCTGCCATTCAATAGGCTGCCGTTGCGGGGTGGGTGGGGGGCCCAATAATCAGGATTGGCAATCGATTAGCAGCTGTGTCGGAGGGGGGAGGGTGTGCTATATTCAAGGCTCCCATTCAAGAGAGGGAATGATCACAAACTGAGGTTGTGCATGTCAGTCCAAAGCTAATTCTCTGCAGAGCAGCAGTGAGGACAGAATATTCAAGGGATGGAGGGATTGCATAGCCGCATTATCCGGATACATGGGGGCACGAGGTGAGTGGGCAACCTTGTCTGTGTGTGGGCGGAGAAGGGGCGGGGGCAGTAATGCCTGCTGTTTCACTGGCTGTCTTGTCTGGAGACAATACACATCTTTTTAGCCTGTCTTGATGCTCTCTCCACTCCCATTGTTTTGTTTCTTAAAGACTGGATTAGTTGTAAGTATTCGCATTCCAACCATTATTCATGTAAATTGAGTCTGTGTCTTATAAGTTCTGTTTGTGAACAGAATTCCCACTCACCTGAAGAAGGGGCTCAGAGCCTCGAAAGCTTGTGTGGCTTTTGCTACCAAATAAACCTGTTGGACTTTAACCTGGTGTTGTTAAACTTCTTACTGTGTTTACCCCAGTCCAACGCCGGCATCTCCACATCAGCAGTAATGAGGCCAGCGCTGTCTCTGATGGGGGTTGTGGGGGCCAGCAGTGTGGCCAGCGATATCTTTGTGGGGGGGGGCGGGGGGGCGCTGTGGGGCCAGCGATGAGGCCAGCAATGTTTGAGGGGGGGGCGGCTGTTGGGGCCGGCAATGAGGCCAGCGATGAGGCCAGCGATGTCCCTGTGGTCGGGTTGTGGAGGCGAGCATTGAGGCTAGCAATGTTGTGGGGGGAGAGGGGGGGGGTTGTGTGGGCCAGCAATGAGGCCAGCAATGTATGGGGGGTTTGGATGGCAGTGAACATGATGCTGGGAGGTCTTTCCAGTGATCTCGCAGCAATGTGCGCATGCTTGGGTTACCGCTGATCCCACCGATTTCAGGCTCTTTGGCGCGAATAGCCCCGCCTCCCGAGCATTGAATGATATTCACGAATGGAGCCTCTGCAGTGCACAGAGTGCAGAGATTCGAGTGAGGAGCTGAACTGAAAAAAACAGTCTGTATTTAGAATAGATTTCCCACCAATGGGCACTTTGGAGAGAATTGCGGCGTGCATTTTTTTCGATTGGAATGTTTTTTTTTCTGTGTATTCTCAAATATCCCTTTAAGTTTTTCCGCATAACTCCTTTTTACCAATTCCTTATGCACATTTACTAATTCACTTTAGCTAGCTCTGTTTTCATGCCCTCATGCTCGCCTTTGTTTCATTACTAAGTACCAGTTTTGGACCCACTCTTCCCTCCCTCAAACGTTATGTTAAGTTCAACATACAATGGTCCTTCAATGCCTTTAACCTGAGGTTATTATTTAATCCTATCTCTTTGCACAATATCTGGTGTCGCGCAGCATCCTCTCTGGTTGGCTCCAGAACGTGCTGTTCAAGAAAGGATTCGTAGAACATTCTAAGACCTTCGATGGATTCCACATGTATTCTACATTTGTCCTTCTGTCACTGACTTGCACAGCCGCAGATCAGAGAGAAAACACACGGAGACCATTCTCTCAGCTTCGTTGTTAGAGCTATCCCATGTGATCGTCGTATTTCCACTCCACCTCCTCATCCCAGATTCCTACAGTTTTTCCTTTCAGATATGTGTTTAATTCAATTTTGTAAGGGACTATTGAATTTGAGTCCACCGTATTTTTTAGGCTGCAAATTCCAAACCCCAACAATTCAATTTTATGGTAAACCGACTAATTTCACCTCCTTGTCTTTGTCAATTTCATCAAATCTGTACCATCCTATTATTATTTCAGTCACTTGAGCCAGTAACACTTTCTTAAAGGCCGTTTATGAAGCAGGACTTCTGGACTAAATCTCCCATACTCAACACTTCCAAAATGATCAATCCCAGAATTTCCAATCTCTCCTTGTATCTGAAGTCCCAGATCCGTGGAGCATTCTCGTATCTAAACTCTACATCTTAGATACATCAGCCAGATTGTTCCGAAATGTTGTTCACCCAGGTGGAATGTAACTAGTTATGGATAAATAGATGTATTTTTTCCAAACGTGTGCTTCCTCATCACTTTGTTTTTAAAGCCAAGAGCAATGTATCATTTTGAAGCAGGGGTTGATCCCCCCTTTGACAATGAACACCGAAACACCCAAAGAGTATCTCACCTTATAGTCTGTAAATAAATATGTGAAGTGGTGTGAACTGCGCTTTATTTATTCATATAACTAACAGAAAAAAAAATATCTCAACTGTTAACAAACAGAATAAATCCCTTCTATTAACGATTCCCGAATAAAACGAGATTCTAATGGTATGCTGCTCCAATAAATAGAATTCCCACTCGTTAACAAAAATAAATTGAGCCACTCTGTAAATTACAACCAAGTTTTCTGTCTTCTGGATTATTCTGGGCCTTCTCTGTTGATTCATCTGTCAGGAACTTCCTTCTTCTTTGATAACTTTTCTAACTAGATGGTTCTTCACTAAGAGAAAGATGAAGTTATGAGAGCTTACGATTCTCTCTCAGGATAGGGATTTGAGAGCTGAGAGCTGTGAGCTGTTATCTCTGGCAGTTGGCAGTTGCTCTCTCTTTTTGTCCCACTGTTCTTTTATACCCTGATGACATATCAATATTTTCCACCTGGGATTTGTCTGAGGTAATCAAAACCATCAGATTTACATTCAATAGGTTTTTGGTATCTAAGTGCCTAATTCGAATTGATTGGCTAAATTCAAAAGCCTTTCGTCTCGGTAAAAACTGCTGCTTGGCCTTTCGACACAAATGTTTGAGTTTGAGCTCCCTATGTACTCGCATTTTTTTAACACTCTAAGCACAGAAAAAAAACATTGTTTAATGAAGGAAACACGCAATGATTTCCCCCTGGCATTTTGCTTTGTTACAGCCTTACAAACACCAAATTCTAACTTCCTACATCCCACTCTATAATTGCTCTGCCCAAACTCGCAGCAATGGCCTGAGAGTATCTGGGGAGTTTTGGAGATTGCAGGGGGAGCTTTTATCTGTATCCAATGCAATTGGCGTTGAAGGGAATGTATTCTCTTGTCCAACCTTGTGTTCTATATGTCCTTGGAGTGTTTGAAAGGACAGTATAGAGGGTGCATTCCTCATGCAGAACACAATGCGGTAACTGTTCCTAAAATGTTTTATGTGGAAATTATAGACGGGCATTTACTTTATATTGTGACATCTTTGCTCTATCAGCGCTGAGATTTTATGGTTGCAATACAGCAGAGGAGACTTAATTGGCATCTAATCCATTGCTGTATCTTTCCTTAGTATGTTTAGTGGGAGAGTGTAAAGGGACATTATGCTGTTGTGCCGTGCTCTACTTGAACTAAAAGCATTTTATTTTCCAGTGTAGAACAAGATTAATTCTGTGCTGAGCCCAGCGCTGTGACCTGGCTAAAAGTTTATCAACTGCACAGTAAAGTGGACGCCATACTCTGTATCCAGAACTTGCTGCACCAACCCAGGGATGGATTGATTTGGAGATGTTGAACGTTTTCTTAATGTATCTAAGCTAATGTTGCACCTGCATTCGAATATTTGGTGTGACAATGTAAAATGAGCATTGCGCTTTATCAGTCTTTGCAAAGCCCCTGCCCATGGGAGCGTTCAGTGGGGACTGTGCGGCGGGAGATTTAGTACTTGCCAATCAACATTCTAAACATATTCTGGGATTGCTTCATAGATTCCTTTATTGGGGGAATTACTCTTTGACTCATCCGCTACTCTCCCAAAGATCATCTTGTCGAGGCTTGGCCTCAACGCTATCCCCAAAACAATAAACTGTTACCATGGTAATACCTAAAATACGCCTCTTTGAACACAAAGGGGCAATTCAGCATGGAAAATCCGCATAATTCGACGATCAGAGGAAGCCGGAACAGCCAAGCAAAACCCACACAGTTAAACAGTTGGTGCACAGCTGCAACATTGGCTTGTATGTTTGAAGAACACAGGTAGAAACCTGGAGTATCAGCAGACATCCATGGATGGGAATTCACAACGGAATAATTGAATGGAACATGGTTACTTACACCCAATCAATAAAATCGAATACACACCCAGGCAATAACATCTGATACATAGCAAGACAACAACATCCGATACCAAGGCAATAACATTCCATACACATCCAAGCAACAACAACTGATACATACCCAAGCAACATCACCAGATACATCCAAGAAACCGCATCTGACACACACCAAGGCGAAGACATCTGATACACATCGAAGCAACAGCATGTGATACACACCAAGGCAATGATATCTGATATACACAAAGCCAATAACACCTGTTCCACAGCAAGGCAACAACATCTAATACTCATCAAGCAGCAACTTCTTATCCGAATCCAAGCATCATAAACTGATACATGCCCAAGCAACTACATCTGATGCACAACTAGGCAGCAACATCTGATGCACATCCAGGCAATAACATCTGATCCACATCCAAGCAACATCATCTGATACACACCCAAGCAACGTTATTGGATAGCCAAGAAAGAAACAACATCTGATACACACCCAAGCAACAATATTTGATCCACACCGTAACAACATTATCTCATACACACCCAAGCAACAACATCCGATACACAACAATGCGACAACACCTGACAGGCACCGAAGCCACATGATTTGAGTGTTGTGAACGCCCAGTTCACTGAAGACTAATTGTTGGAGTCTGTTCATAGAATTGACTTTGAAATTCGGGGTGCCAAAGTATTCATCTTCATTTCCATTTTCATTCTCCTCATACTGGAGCGCCTCTCCATTTAAGTCCAACGGCATATGCCACGACGTCCCTCTGCAAGTGCACTCAGACGTCCGACGTCCCTCTGCAAGTGCACTCAGACGTCCGGTGCACTCTGTTTGAGATAAACGTTCTGGATCGAGCATTTGGTATAAGTGGCCTAGTTCAGTTCTCCTGTTCATTACAGAGAAACGTGGGCAAAACGGTTCTGTCGGTAAAACACTGTACGCTATTCCTGGTGTGAGGTTATGACAAAAATGGCTCACTTCAGTATGAGTGGAATGGAATCGAAGATCGTGCTTGCCTTCATTTCCAACTAATACATTTGGGTCCGAAGACAAAGTGGTCTGTGTGTGGTCATGATCGCTTCTCTGACCATAGTCGTTGGCTCTGCACCATTCCTCCCCACCTCTGCCTCAGTCCTATCTCGTAACCACACATAGTGGCACTTCCTGATTGAACAGGAAGTGAAGAACAGAAGGGGAAGGGCAGGCATCGTCTGGATTCTCTGTGGATACTGGAGGCATAAATAGTCGTTGGGCGACCGATCTGTCTTCAGAGTTGTTTGAAATTTGGTAAAACGAGGGAGGCATTCTGTTTCAGGGAATAGAAAGTCCCTCTGTCAATTTAACTTTCTCCAAGCCGTCCAGCCAACCTTCAACTCTCCCTGAACCTTGAAATGCTACACTTGCAAATCGGTGTATTGTCCAGCATTTTCTCGATCTGCTTCCTTTCATAACGTTTCTCCCTCCCAAGGCTCCGGTTGTCATCGTATCTGAGTCTAGAAAATGTCGATATCCTGTTACAAACAATCATTTTCTTTTATCAGCTGATGTACTGGGTCTGTTAAACCCTGGTAGTTTTTATTCAGCTGTAAGCGACATACACGTTACCCATAGTCCAACTAATTCCACACTGTTTTTTTCGTTAAATTTATAATCTGACTGAGGCTCATCCAGAATGTGCGGCACGGTGGCCCGGCTGCCTATTAGTGCCAGGTACCAGGATTCGAGTCCAGCCTTGGGCGACTGTTTGTGTGGAGTTTGCACTTCGGTTTTCTTCGGCTGCTCTTGCTTCCTCCCACAGTCCTAAGATGTGTGATTGTGGATGATAAATGTACGGGATTATGGGGATCAGGCGAATGTGTGGGCCTGAGATTCTTTCTGAGAGTGTCGGGGCATGCTGCCAGGGATCAGATCAGAAACTCCAAAGTTAGCCTAGATCCTAACATTTTAGGGTTTGGCATCGGTGAACTTAAGATATGATTCAATTGGCCCATTCGGACGTTTATATTAAAACAAACTTTATTTTTAAGAGCACAGTTGGAATATAACAAAAATAATTATAATGGCGTTTACCAATTTAAAAGCTTAAATATCATGAAGTATGATGGTTAGCCGCTACCCATTTCTATTGCTCGAATTGAAGCAGTATGCAATAGACATAACTACCTTCTTCAAACCCAATTAGCATCAAAAACAGATTTGCTTATTTGCATGCGACATTGTCAGCCTTTGAATCCGTCTGGATAGATGCAGGAAAACACAGGCCTTCTAACTTTCATACAGCAATTTTCAGAGAAAGATATATCCTCAAGCTGCAGAACTTAGAAGAAGTCAACCTCGTCTCTGGCAGATCCCAGTCTCCAGACTTCAGAGACGAGAAAATAAACGAACTGCTCTCTGACAACTCCGAACAGCCCCTAACTTGAGTTCTTAGTTTAAGCCCAGCTCCAACGAGTCGCCTGATATATTCTGTCAATCAACCAAATCAAGATCGACTCTGCAAATTCCCAGGGGAACATTAAAAGCAACAGAACAGGATTAGTCCAAATTAAAATAAACAGTCTGTCAATTATACTGCTGCAGTAACAATAGGGGACATCAGTTATAAAGCCCGCTAGAACACACTGTAAAAAGGCACATTCCTTCACAAGACTCAAATACATTTCTTAAATGCACAGCAGCATCACAATACTCTTCGTGCATGTAGGGATTTTATGGTTCCAATACACTCATCTATTCCATCACATACATCGATAACCCCTCAGTCTTTCACTGGTACTCAATGGCATTCTTCACTTTTTGTTCTTTTTCTCTTCTGGCTCGTTGGGATGTCAGGGAGCTCTTTGTTTTCTTCAGACTGAGGCCTGACATTTATCCCTACAGCTACCCAATGATATACGTTTTCCGGTGGTTGTTGGATAACTCGAGATCAATCACCTGCCAAATTGTTTCGAATGGATTGATGAAAGGTACCCAGATATAAGGGTGATCAGCTGCTCCCACTGAATCCTTCCACCACAATCCCACAAACCCTGCGTCACCATCTTCCAAGAAGGTAACGTGGTATCATTTTACCATTCAGCACATTTGCTACATGGAAGGAAATCCAGGGTGCCAGAAGGCTTCCACAATGTGTCAGGAATATGTGAGAGTTTAGCGAGTACAATATAATCTTTGGGGTCCGATGCCTAGCTTAGTTTGGTCTCTGGCTACTTAGAATTAGTCTCTTGAAGAAGAAATTTCTCCTGAGATGGGGCTTGAGTTGGAAGCAATCGACATATTTACCCTCGGTGAGATCATTGGCTACCTCTATTGTACATGAAACATATTATGTCTGAACAATCGGAGCAGGATGAATCCATTTAACTCCAGTGGAATAATTACAAGCAGAACATTCTGTTCCGAAAATAAAGCAATTGTCTTTGATCTATCGGATCTTCTCTCCTCTTGGTTGTGTTGCTGTTCTTTTACAACTTGTGTTTTCAATGGTTTCAGCAGAGCAAAACAAGTGCACAATTGCTGGCCCATTACTAGGAATTTTGGTGATGCTTTAGTCGAAGTGTGTGCACTGTTTTTGATATGTCAGCGGATGTGTATCCAGATGCATTTAAATAGACGGATGTGCTTGCGATGACACATGTTTCATTGTTTGAACAAATTTCTCTGTTAATTCATCGGTGGATAGGTGTCATGGGGCGGACATGATGTGATGCATTATGTTATATCTCAAAAAATTCTCAAACTCCTTTTGAACAAATTGTCTGCCCTAAATTATTCTTGTAGCCGGATACAAATTAAATTTTCTGTTAGCCTTTGAATTGTGGTCTCAGCAGTAATACAGGACATCACTGAAACTTTCACCCATTTTGTAACTAGTATCCATAACCACCATGAACATTGTTCCTTCAAACCAACCAGCAAGAGGGATATGGATGAGCTTCCAAGATTTTGGCAGCCAGTCCATTGAGGCATGTTGCTCACACAGTGACATGAAGAACCATATATTGCCTCTAGTTCAATGCCTTTGTCCAGGACAGGCCACACAAAAAAAATCCTCTGAAGATCTCTTTCAACTGCCATATTCACCAGTGACCGGAGTGCATTTGTCAAACATTGTATTTCCCAATGTTGGCAGAATAAAAATTCAAGTTATCCAAAGTAAGCATTCCGACGACACTGATCTCCATCCTCCTCGAGATATAAGGAGGCGATTCCAGCATCCGTAGTATTTTGCTTGATATAAAAGGAAAGTTCATATGAGATATGGAAGTCCAGGGAAGAGTTGCCATAGGGGCGGCACAGTAGCACAGTGGTTAGCACTGCTGCTTCAAGAGCTCCAGGGACCAGGGTTCAATTCCCGGCTTGGGCCACTGTCTGTGTGGAGTTTGCACATTCTCCTCGTGTCTGCATGGGTTTCCTCCGGGTGCACCAGTTTCCTCCCATAGTCCAAAGATGTGCGGGTTAGGTTGATTGGCCATGCTAAAATTGCCCCTTAGTATCCTGAGATGTGTATGTTAATACATAGAACATAGAAAAACTACAGCACAAACAGGCCCTTCGGCCCACAAGTTGTGCCGAACACATCCCTACCTTCTAGAAATACCTATAACCCTCCATCCTATCCTTGTACTCATCCAGGAGTCTCTTAAAAGACCCTATTGAGTTCGCCTCCACCACCCCTGACGCAGCCGATTCCACTCGCCCACCACCCTCTGTGTGAAAAACGTACCCCTAACATCTCCCCTGTACCTACCCCCCAGCACCTTAAACCTGTGTCCTCTCGTAGCAGACATTTCCACCCTGGGAAAAAGCCTCTGAGAATCCCTCGAACTAATGTTAGAGGGATTGGGCGGCACGGTAGCACAGTGGTTAGCACTGCTGCTTCACAGCTCCAGGGTCCCGGGTTCGATTCCCGGCTCGGGTCACTGTCTGTGTGGAGTGTGCACATTCTCCTCGTGTCTGCGTGGGTTTCCTCCGGGTGCTCCGGTTTCCTCCCACAGTCGAAAGATGTGCGGGTTAGGTTGATTGGCCATGCTAAAATTGCCCCTTAGTGTCCTGGGATGCGTAGGTTAGAGGGATTAGCGGGTAAAATATGTAGGAATTTGGGGGTAGGGCCTGGATGGGATTGTGGTCAGTGCAGACTCGATGGGCCGAATGGCCTCTTTCTGTACTGTAGGGTTTCTATGATTTCTATGATAAGTGGGCAAATATGTAGGGATATGGGGGTAGGGCCTGGGTGGGATTGTGGTCGGTGCAGACTCGAGGGGCCAAATGACCTTCTTCTGCACTGTAGGGATTCTATGATTTCTATGATACCTTTAATGGTGATGAGTTGGGGAAATTTTGGGTACACTCGAGTGGCCTCCGGAGTTTGAACTGAAGTCATGGGTGCATTCTTCACTTGTGCAAAGTAATTGATGTCTTTATGAATAATGCCCCGTGGTTGACTGTTGGTGGCAGCTTCGAAAGATCATCCGGAATAGCAGGACAAGAGTCACACTGAGTGCAAAGAAGTAATGCCGCTCCACATCCTCTCAGTGAGTGGCAGATCACATAGATACCAAGTGCTCCCACACGAGAAACACAACACCGAAAATATTGTCCTGCTAGTCCTGCTGCAAGTCATGCATTTTCTTATTCGTTTTACGCCAGTGAGTTGATAGCTTCTTCTTTGAATAATATTCTCGGTTTCAGTGTCTTTTTTGTTTGTTTTTACATATAATCTCATTGGGGCCCTTCTTGCCAAACTGACTAAATTCAAGGTCACTGCGCCAACGTTCAGTTGGGTGGTGACCAGTCTTGTCACAGCAGTAAAATTCTCGGCCTCTAGCTATTCTGTGTGCATGCTCTGCTGTCAGGTTGGGCATCAAGTTGATGCATTCATTTGCTTTACGTCTTTGGCAGGCAGGGCCATGGAGACTACAATCTCTAAGGCTTTCTGCAAAGTAAGGTTAGCCTCTACCATGGGGCGTTTCTGAACTGCTTCACTCTGAAGGCCAAAGCCCACCTTGTCACCGAGAATGCCGTTCAGTACTTCATTAAATTCATACTATTCAGTGGGCCTTTACTCTAAGAACAGCGAAAGACTGCACAATCGCTTCTCCATCTGCTGGGTTCATTTAGTTATGGCGATGATAATTGCTATCACAAGTAGCTTAGGGGAACAACATGTCCAAGAACTTTTACAATGGTCTTAAACGATTTTGTACCAGCTTTGACAGATTGCACCAAGGTTCGTCATAAGCCAAAGGTTTAGGTCTCATTACACTTCACAGAGTTGTCGCATTTCTGTAGTTTTCAATTCCATTTGCAAGGGCAAAAACCTCGATTCGTTCAGTGTTGAAACTTCGCTGGGCAACAGCCGAATCAAGGTGTCCCATATGTTCCATAAATATGGTCATTTGGAGCCTTCTATTTTCTTTCTTCGTCAGTTGCTGTGTTGGGGTTTAAAATGTGATGCCACTATAAGACATGTGGCCACATGTCTTAATGTTGGTTTCTGCTTCCAGCTACCACTGCAGCTATGGGCTTTCCCTGATGCACGGTCCAGTTCTTACCCAGTTTTCTGGGGTTCGTCAGCAAGTTGGCTGCTCTGTCATGTTAGGCGGCCAAAGAGCATTTGTTGCTGTTTAAAGCACCGCAGTAATCTGTGCTCCCATTGTTTGGACGATTGGAAAGCTTTTTATTTCTATCTTAGTGTGCTGTTATTACAGGGCTGGATATTTTTAACTAACAATATCTCCCGAAATTAGGGATTTCCCCGTAGCTCATTATCCAATGCGAATGCGACATTTTGTCCACCAAGGATTTCGTTTCACCAGCTCTTTTTGTTTTCATATTTTGAATATCCCGATTTGTCTTTAAACACCAGCTTCTGGTTTCCTTTTTGAAATCTTCTGCCTGCTGCAATTTTTTTCACTATACACTGCAGTTTCTTTTTTACTTTTCAATATCTGCAGCTTTCGTCTTCTTTCAAACTCTGCAGGCGCCTGCATTTAAATGGCAGTCTTTGCCAGCAGTGCAGTACAAGTCCAACACTTGATTCAGGTGGAAATTAAAGATTCTTTACCTTAGTTTAAATTTTGCAGTGGCATTACACATAGTTCTGTCTTCCTCGTCCAGTTTGTTATATTTGGAGTCCTAACACCTTTGACGATCAGTATTCAATTAGCCAGAGGAGGTGACTGACATAGGAACTGTCCATTACGGCTGCAGAATTTGAATTAGTAATGAAACATGGATCCTGCCATCCCACAATGCATTGCTCATTGCAAGCCAGGGAAAGCATATGATGCATCAGCTGGACAGATTTGTCCAACAGTGTCATCAGCTGAGATTGTAAGATATTCGAGGCTCGTGCAGGATTTGGTAAAAAGGTAAAAGCAGAAGGCCACCGATTTGAGGGCAAATTGCTGGCATGGCTGGGAAACAAGTTGAGTGGCAGGCGACAGAAAGGAAGCATAATATGTCGGCAATCAAATTGCAGCTCCTGATAGATCGCAGGATCAGTTGAATCGGCAGTTCGACACACTTCGGAATATGCGGGAGGTGGAAAATGTCATAGACAGGAATTTTAGAGGCGTGGTCAAACACACGATTTAGACAGATACATTGGTAACTGGTAGAAGGGGCAGGGAGGCAGACGACAAGAGTTCCCTTTAGCTTTCCCATTCGCTGACAATTATACCGATTGGGATCCTGTTAGGGGTTGGGGGGGTGGATGGTGGGGGGAATTACCTGTCAGAGACGTGCGACAGCAGCAGCCAGGTGCTCGGATTAGGGGTTGGGTGTGCTTCTTAAAAGAGTCCATGAGAGTTTCTTGAAGCAATATATAAATAATCCAACTAGGGATTGGGCCATACTGGGACTAATATTCGGGAACGAACTCGGTCAGGTGAACAAAGTTTTAATGGTGGAACATTTCGGAAACAGGGACTATGAATCTGTAAGTTTTAAATTAGGTTAGGGATAAAGATAGGTTTAGTCTTCGGGTGAAATTGGGGGTAAACTGGGACAAGCCTAACTACGACAATATTATGCAGGACTGGGGAATGTAGATTGGGGTTGGCTATTTGAGGGTAAACCCACATCCGTCATGTTGACATATTTTAAAGGCCAGTTGATTAGAGCTCAGCACCAGCATATTCTTCTGAAAATGAAGGATGAGGCTGGCAAGATTCGGGAACCTTGGATGAAAGGAGAAATTGTGAGCTTGGTAAAAAATAGAAAGGAGGCATACTTAAGTTGGGGAAACTGAAGACAGACAGGAAATAACTTACATGAATAGTTGGGAGGTCATGTAATGTTCGTGGCAAACAGGGTTAAGGAAAATCCCAAGGCATTTTATACATATATAGAAAATCATAGAAACCCTACAGTGCAGAAGGAGGCCATTCCGCCCATCGAGTCTGCACCGACCACAATCCCACCCAGCCCTACCCCCACATATTTACCCGCTAATCCCTCTAACCTACGCATTTTAGGATTCTAAGGGGCAATTTTTAACCTGGCCAATCGGCCTAACCCGCACATCTTTGGGCAGTGGGAGGAAAGCGGAGCACCCGGAGGAAACCCACGCAGACACGAGGAGAATGTGCAAACACCACACAGACAGTGACCCGAGCCGGGAATCGAACCCGGGACCCTGGAGCTGTGAACCAGCAGTGCTAACCACTGTGCCACCGTGCCGCCCCCGATTATTAGGAGAAAGAGGGAGAAAGAGGGAAGCTCGGGTTGGCCCACTCAAGGACAAAGGAAGGAATTTATGCTTCAAGCTGGAGGAACTTGTGTGAGTTCCTTAACAAATACTTTGCATTCGTATCCACATAGGAGAAGGAGATTGTGGATGGTGAGTCTAGATTGGGTTATGTTGATATTCTAGGAAATGTCGATATAAAACAGGTGGAGGTTTTGGGTGTTTTGAAAAATAAACATTAACGGTGGCAAGTCCCCAGGGCCTGACAGGATCTATCCCAGAATACTGAGAGAGTTGAGGGAGGAAATTGTTGGGGCCTTGTTTGAAATCTTTGCATCCTCTTTAATCATAGGAGAGGTACCAGGCAACTGGATAATAGACAAAGTTTGTTCATTGTTTACCAAGGGCAACAGGAATAATCTGGAAGATTACAGCAAGTAAGCCTTTCATTGTAGTTAGGGATTGGAGAGCATCCTTAGGGACATAGATTGCACAAATCTGGATAAATATGGTCTTATTAGCGGTAAGCAGCATCGCTTTCTGCGGGGGAAGTCGTGTCTCCACAAACTTTATTGAGTTTTTTGAGGAAATAACGATAATATTGATGAGGGATGCATTGGATGTTTTCTACATGAATGTGAACAAGGCATTTGAAAACGTCCTTTCTGGCAGGATTACAGAGAAGATGGAGTCACATGGAATCCATCGTCAGCTGTTAAAATGGATGCACAACTGCCTTGGTCAGACAAGCCAGAGAAAAGCGGGGAGGATGTTTTTTTGCGATTGGAGATCTGTGGCCATTGGTGTTCCACAGGGATCAGTGCTGGGGCATCTATTGTTTATAATATATAAATGATTTGGAGGAAAATGTGGGTTGTCGGATTAATATGTTTATGGACGAGGGGTGAGGGGTTAGTGGGGAGGATTGCCAAAGTATACGGCAGGGTATGGATAGGCTGGAGACTTGCACGGGGAAATGGCAGATGGTATTTAATTCAAACAAAGGCGAGGTGATGCATTTTGGAAAGTCGACTGCAGGACAGATATACATATATAGTAAATGGCAGAATAATTAACGGACAAGGGAATCTAGCGTCCAGTTCCACATCTCCCTGAAAGTGGCAGCACAAGTGGACTAGGTGCTCAGGAAAGCTTGTGACATTCTTGCCTTTATTAGTTGGGACATAATATTTGGCAAGTCATGTTGCAATTGCATAGCACTTTCGTTAAGCCACTTTTGGAATACTGCGTACTCTTCTGGTAACCACACTAGTAAAAGGATGGGAAGACTTTTGAGAGGGTACAGAAAAGGCTTACTAGAATGTTGCCTGGTTTTGAGGGTATTGGCTATGACGAAAGATTGGATGAGCTTGGTTCATTTTCAGTTGAATTGCAGAGACTTACGGGCGAGATGAAGGAAGTTTACAACATTTGAAGAACCATGGATAGAATGGATAGTCGAAGTCTTTTTCCTCTAACGGTAGAAATTTCATTTACGAGGGGATCTCCATGTAATGTAAAAGTGGGAAATATTAATGAAGGCGCGACAGGCACGTTTGTTACACAAAGGGTGTTAAGTGCCTGGAATGCGCTGCCTGAGGAGTTGACCGAAGCAGAATCAATACCAAAGATTAAGGGATATCGTCACAGATACATGAGTAGGTAGGGAATAGGGGGGGACGGACAACATAGAGCCAAAAGGCCTTTAGTTTATATGTGACGGTACAGGCTTTTTGGGCTGAAGGGCCTCGTCCACTGATGAATTGTTCTTTGTTCTTTTTGTTCCTTTGCCGTATGCTGAATTCACATAAAACACTGATTAGAACACAGTTGGAGTATTGCGCACAATGCAAAGTGTCACGCGTGAGAAAAGATGCCACTGTGTTGGGGAGGTTGCAAAAGATGTTCACGGCATGTTCCCTGACAGGGAAACATTCAATAATGAAGATTGATTGGAGAAGAACGGATTGTTCTCCTTCCAGATGTGAAAAATAAGGGAAAGCTTTATTGAGGTGTTGAAAATCGTGAGGGGCTGGCCAGAGTTGGTATTTAGAAAATAATTCCGCTCAATCAATGCACAGAGTGAAGTAGGAAACCTATAAATGGGATCAACACTGTGTTTGGGTCTGATCTGGAAAGCACTGCCTGGAAGTATGGTGGAGGAATGTCCAATGCAGGCAATCGAGAGGACGTTAGATAATTATTTGAACAGAATCAATGTACAAAAATAAGGGGAAAGACTGGAAACTAGCACTAAGGAATAATGATCATTCAGGGATGGCTGTGTAGACACGGTCGCCCATTGGCCTCCTTCTAACAATTATATGATTCATTCTCTCTCTCTCTCTGTCTGCCACTCTATCACTCTCTCACCATATTTCTTTCTCTCTCTCCTCCCCAAACACATTTCCCACTCTCTCCTTTCCACTCTCGGCCTCTCTCTGTCCTAACTGGTCTTCCTCTTCCCCTTTTTTGATCTTTCTCTTTTACCTCTGTGCCTCTCAGTCTCTTCGTTTGCATCTCGTAAATACAACATCTCTCTCACTCTCTTTGGAACATTCTCCCTGTCAGATCGCGATGTAGGTCACATGAGAATCTCCAATTCTCTTTTAATACCCAGATGCAACCCTACAGTGACACAATTACTTCCCTAACCCTTAAACGTCAATGCATAATATGCACTGGGAGCTTTTGGATTCAATGTGCAATTGATTGCGGTTTCTTGTCTGGATATTATGATAGCATGGAATTATCATCGAATCACAGAATGATAGATTCCCGACAGTGCAGAAAGAGGCAAGTTGCCTATCAAGCCTGCACCGATCATAATCCCACCCAGGCTCTACCTCCATAACACCACTGATTTACCCTGCTAACCTCCTGACATGGAGGGAGAATTTACTATTGCCAATCAACCTAACCTGCACGTCTTTGGACTGTGGGAGGCAACAGGAGCACCCAGAGGAAACCTACACAGACAAGGGGAGAACGTGGAAACTCCACACAGACAGTTATCCAAGCTGGGACTCGATTCCCGGCCCCTGGAGATGTGAGGCAGCAGTGCTAACAATTGTGGAAATTTGGTCCAGCCGATGGAAAGCAAGAGCTGTTACGCAATGGATTTACTGTCCAATCACATTGCGAGTTCGGGACGATTTACAGTATTTGTCCCAATTGTGCAAAGATCTCTTCATTTGTTTATTTGGTATGAAGGAGTGTGCGGTTGGGCAGCTTGGCTCGCTAGTGGGCTGTGGGAACACAGGGAGATGTGTTTGGATATATGTATATATATATATTGCACATTGGAAATGTGTAGTGAAAATGCAAAATTCTGCATATAATTAGTGAATCATTGTTGAATGAGTTTAATGATATGCGTAAAAGGAAATTTCAGAACTTTTTTCAGCTGCTCTCTGAACCTAGTCTGTGTCACAGCATAAATAGCAGTGTTTGTGCAGCAACTCAAGAGCTGAAGCATGAAGCCCAAATCCTGAACAAACCAGTCCAGGTATACAGACCGAAAGCCCAAGTACCACATCCGGTACCATATAGAATAAACCATTAACATAGACCATAACAAGATGAAATTTGCTGAGATAAGAAACAACAACAAGATGGATTTCCTCCGAACCTTCATCTCTGGATCTCTGTGACTCTCCCCACTGCTGTGAGTGCGGAGTCTCCACCTGGCTCTGCTAATGAGTAAAATGTGCCTGATGGTGCAAATGTTTAGCAGCAGAATCAACACAAATGGCAGACATGGATTTAGAATGTGGTGGAGGAACTCGATTGTCCCCCAGAAAGGTGAGTAATAAACATCAAGTGCAGAATAACAAAACCAGGGAACATTACCGAGCCAATACGACCCGGTTAACATAAAGTACCAGAAAACATTCTTTAAACAGCTCAGCATGGTCACTGTTCCCAGAACAATGGCTGCCATTTTCTCAGTGCAATATTTACTCTTCAGCTTCAGGCAACAAATTGCAACAAATCGATCAAAGGTGAAAGTCACAGTGAACCAGACAGAACAATCAGTGGCTGCATAAAGCAGGACGGCATGTATATTACACACAGGGACCATGGACAGCAGGAAAAGGAACTGGTCAGCATAAACAATCGGAATGTGTCTCAATATCAAGTCGAGGATCACGACCATTAAATCCGCCACTGCCATGGCCACCAGGTATTGAGTGACACATTTAGAGAGGCCACTTCTTTTGCACTTGAGTATCCCAATAGTGATTGAATTCACTGCAAGGAAAGGAAATACTAATTGAAGTTATACATCAGGCTCGGGAAAAACGTTACCACTCTGATTGAGGAAATGTTTCAATGTGCTACAGTTGAATTAGCTGGATCTGCAAGAAGGAGGTGGAAAATATGTGATGGAAGGAAAATGATATTAAGTGATAAAAATACGAGCTAAGGACGGAGGTGTGGCATGATCAACAGATTAGACACAGCTGAAGGGACAACTGACGAACAACGGTTGAACCATGGGATATTATAACATTATAGAGTGAATGAATTAAAGAATCCATACAGTGCAGAAGAAGGCCATTTGGCCAATCGAGTCTGCACTGATCCTTCAACAAAGCATCCTGCTCATGCAACATCTCGTAACCGCACATATTTACCCTACTAATCCCTGAACCTTCACATCCTTTGTCACCAACTGGCATTTTACCATGGCCAATCAACCTAAGCTGCACATCTTAGGACTGCGGGAGGAAAACGGACCACGCAGATGAAACCCATGGAGACATCGGGAGAAAATACAAACTCCACACAGATGGTCATCCAAGTTTGGAAAATCTCAGCCTCCATTTGTCTTCCTGGTAGTCTGATATCAATGTGCCACCGTGCCACTCTGTGCCATCGTGCTGCTCAAGCCAGGCTTCGTGGGAGGACTCTGGAATCATAGTAGAACCGGCTGAACAAGGAGGTGGCAGGAATGAATTTTGTGTAACTGAACAAGTAGAGATGTGGGACAAGTTATCCTTTTTCACACTACCCTAACAAATCGCCGGATATATTTAACAGGCGGAATGTTTAACCTCTAGAGTCCTATAATATTTAAGAAAGGTTACAAAGCAACTCTAATTTCCAAGTTAAAATTAGATGATACATTCATGTTTAACAAAACTCTAAATGTGAAACATGACAAACAGACACACACCCACACGCACACACACACACACATACATACACACACACACACAGAGAGACGTAAGGATAATGATTCCGATAAATATGATATGCACTTCTTGGAAGTGCAAAAAGGAAATCGTTCACTTTTTTAGAACGCTCAAGATCACGGGTGAAAAACATTGCAAGCCTGAAGCTCTTTCGTTTCATTTTTGGAAGACAAATGGAGGCTGACATTTTATGACTTTGAGTCTGAAGTGTCCAGATTCTGCAGTTGCTACCTTAGGTGTCTGCATAAGAAGCTTAATTTATTTCCTGGGCCAACATCTCTTCCGTTGGGTTCATTTTATTAGCTGATATTCTGATAGTCATTTAACAAATGTCCATCCTATCATGTTAGTTAGTACGTGTTTGGTTAATCATAAACTGGTTATGGAGCCTTTGACCATTGTAGCTGATTTACATTGACTGCACGATAGCCATCCCATTGTGATAAATCTTTAAATCTCTGTTCCATGAGTCCCATAATTTTCACCGGAATATCTGACGATAGATATAATTTTTAATAGAACCATACAAATAGAGAAATTTAGAAAACAGAAGAGTAGGGCATCCGAACCTTCGAGCCTGCTCCGCTATTCATTTTCATCAGAACAGATCATCAGATCAATATTTTGATCCCGCTCCCCGCCCCCCCCCCCCCCACCCCATCCCTTGATACCTTTAGACCCAACAGCTGTATTTATTTTTATCTTGAAGCCACACAACTTTTTGGCCTATCTTTCTGTGGTTCTAAATTCCATACATTCGGCACTCTCTGGGTGAAAAGAATTACTCTCACTTTCGTCCTGAGAGGTTTATTGCTTATCCTCAAACTATGATACCTAGTTCTGGACTTCCCCAAAATCTTGGAACATTGATTCTGAAACTACCCGTTCTAATCCTGCTGGAATTCTATGAGCTCACTTCTCACTCTTCACACCTCCAATGAATACAATCGTAAACGATTTACTCTCTCCTCATCTGACTGACCTGCCATCTCATGAATAAGCGTCGACAAGCTTCGCTGCACTCCCTCGATAGCATGCATATCCTTCTTCAGATAAGGACATTAGAACTGTATATATTACTCCAGGTGTGGCCTTACCAACGCCTTGTACAATTGCTGAAAATACTCCCTATTCCTATACTCATATTGTCTCACTATTACTGTCGACATACGATTTGCCTTTTTTTTAGTGCCTGCTGTATATGCATGCTTACTTTCAGTGATTGCCTGACGCGCAAGACAGATGTACTTAGGGCATCGATAGGTACATGGGACTGGGATATTGGATCTATTACTGAAATATAGCTAAGGGAGGTCCAGGACTGGCGGCTCAATTTTCCATGTACAGACGCTATAGAAAAGATAGAATAGGAGGTAAGAGAGGAGGGGAGTTGCTTTTTTGATGAGGGAGAACATCACGGCAACACTGACAGGGGATATATCCAAGGGTTCGCCCATTGAGTCCATAAGGTAGAAATAAGAAGGGAGAGATCACTTCGATAGGGTTGTATTACAGGCTCCCAAATAGTCAGAGGGGAATTAAGGAACAAATATGTAAAAAGATCACAGTTAGCACCAAGAAAAAAGGGTAGTAATAGTCAGGGACTTTAACTTTCCCACGTTTGACAGGGGTAGCCAAAGTATTAGTGGCGTGGACAGAGAGAAATGTGTTGAGTGTATTCAGGAGGAATTTCTCATTAATTATGTGGATGGCCCGACTAGAGAGGTGGGAAAGGTTGATTTCCTCTTGGAAAATAAGGAAGGCCAGGTGACAGAATTGTTAGAGAGGGATCATTTTTGGACCAGTGGCCATAATCCATTATTTTCAAGATAGCTATAGGGAATGATAGCTCTGACGGAAAAGTTAAAATGCTAAATTGGTATAAGGTCAATTTACATGGTATTAGACTGGAACTTTCAAAAGATGATTGGGGGAGTCTGTTGTTGGGCAAAGGGACGTCTGTTAAGTGGAGGCTTTCAAAAGTGTGCGAGCCAGTGTTCAGGGTAGGCACATTCCTTTTAGAGTGAAGGAGAAGGCTGGTAGAATAAGGAACCTTGGATGACTAGGGATATTGAGGCCCTGGTCAAAAAGAAGAAGGAGGCATATGTCATGCATAGAAAGCTGGGATCAATTGGATCCCTCGAAGTGTTGAGAGGTTGTCGAAGTAGAGCTAAAGCGGAAATAAGGAGGGCAAAAATGAGACATGCCATTGCTTTAGTAGGTAAGGGAAATGAGAATCCAAAGAGCTTACACAAATTCATGAAGGGCAAAAGAGTAACTGGGGAGAGAGTTGGGCCTCGTAGGAGTCCACAAGAGAGGGTGAGATCGTAAATGAATATTTCTCATCAGTATTTACTGTTGAGAAAGGCATGGCACTTGGGCAAATGAATAGTGATGTATTGACGACTGTATATATTACAGAGAAGGAGGTGCTGGAAGTCTTAAAGAGTATGAAGGTAAATATCTTGGGTGGAAATTCTGGGTCTCCTAGCAAAGATATTTGATTCATCGATAGCCACAGGTGAGGTGCCTGAAGATTGTAGGGTACAAATGTTTTGCCTTTGTTTAAGAAGGGCTGCAGGAAAATGTCTGGGAACTCCAGGCCGCTGTGCCTAACTCTGTAATGGGTAAGTTGTCCGAACATATTTTGAGAGACAGGATCTATTTAGGGAGTTAAGGACTAATTAGGGACCGTCAACATGGTATGAGTGGACAATCATGTCTCTCGAATTTGATTGAGTTTTTTGAACATAATCAAGAAGGTAGATGAGGGCAGTGCAGTCGACGTTGTCTGAATGGGCTTTAGCAAGCTCTTTGACAAGGTTCTGCTTGGTAGTTTGTTGCACAAGGTTAAATCTCCAGGGATCCGGGATGAGGTAGCGAAATGATACAAAATTGACTTGACAACAGAAGACACAGAGTGGTTATAGAGGATTGTTTTTCAAACTGGAGACCTGTGACCAGTGGTGTGCCCCAGGGATCTGTGCTGTTTCCACTGTTATTTGTCACGATTTGGCTGAGATTTAGGAGACATGGTTAGTAAGTTTGCAGATGGCACCAAGATTGGTGGCAGAGTGGACAGTGAAGTGGGTTATCTCGGATTGCAACGGGATCTTGATCCATTGGGCCACTGGGCTGAGGAATGGCAGATGGGACTTTAATTTTGATAAATGCGAGGTGATGCATTTTGGTAAATTGAAGAAGGGCAGGACAAACTCACTTAAAAATAGGGCGTTGACATGCTTGGTTTCATTTGTTGGAACTTCGAATGCATGAGTTCAGACGGCTTGTTGAAGTTGTACAAGACGTTAGGAAGGCCACATTTGGAATAAGTTTTATATTCGGCTCACCCTATTAATGAAAGAATACTAGTTAACTAGAAAAAGTGCAGAAAAGATTTACTAGGATGCTATCGGGCCTTGATGGCTTGAGTTATAAGGAGTGGCTCGGTAGACTGGGATTTTTTTTCCTGGAGCAAAGGAGACTTAGGGGTCATCTTAAAGAGGTCTATAACATAAGAGGAGGTATTGATGAGGTAGATAGTCAACATCTTTTCCCAAAGGTTGGGGAGTCAAAAGCTAGATGACATAGGTTTAAGGTGAGAGGGGAGAGATTCAAAACGGTCCAAAGTGTCAATTCTTTCACTCAGAGCGTGGTGAGTGTCTCGAACGAGCTGCGAGAGGCAGTAGCAGGGGTTACTTTTAAAAAGAATTTAGACAGTCGTATGGGTAAAATGGGTAGAGAGGGCTGTGTTCCAAATGTGGACAATTGGGACAAGCTTAGTGTCAAAAACTTGGGGAATGGACACGTTGGGCCGACGGGCCTGTTTCCATGCTGTAAATCACTATGGCTGTATGATACCCGAGAAAACCAAGGTGTTGCTCAGTATCCACCTCTCAATTTACACTCTTTCAGATAATAATCGGCCTTCCTATTTTTGTGACGAAATTGAATAACCTCACATTCATTCACATTGTACTGCAACTGCCATGCAGAACCTCATTCACTCAGCCTGTCCAAATCACGCTGAAGCATCTGTGCTATACCTCACAATTCATCCACCCATCCAACTTTGTATCATCTGCCAATTTGGAGATAATGTATTTTGTTCCATCTTCCTAATCATTAATATATAGTATACCGCGCTACCCCAGTAGCCACTGTCTGCCAATCGGTAAGAAAAACATTTCTGCCAACTCTTTGGTTCCCAACTGTTAACCAGCTTTCTATCCACCTCAAGACATTACCCACAATCCCATATGTTTTAACCTTACAGAGACGTCTGCTGTGAGACTTTATCGAAAACCTTCTGAAAGTCTAAATAAACCAGATCCACTGGTTCTCCTTCGTCAACTCTACTAGTTACATTCTTAGATAATTTGAAAAGATTTTGAAGTGTTATTTCCCCTTCGTAAATCCACGTTGACTTTGTCTGATTATACGACTGCATGCGGGGCTGTGAAATCCTTGATGATGGACGCTTGCAACTTACTCAGTACTTACTTTTGTCTTGCTGGTATACAGTTCTCTATGTTTTTCTCTACCTCCCTTCTGTATAACTGGCTTACATTAGCTATCCTCCAATCTGTCGGTACCGCTTCAGGTTCTAAAGGATTTTCGAAAATGATCCCAAGTGGATCATTATTTTCAGGCCACTTCCTGAAGTAAATTGGGATAATGGTTGGGAAATGAAAGTGGGTTATTGTGTTGGACCTTATTCCAATAAAAAGCAGTTAAAATCTCCGCTATCAGTTTAATGTATCTGCCTTGTTTTGAAACCGTCTGAAGAACTTCAGTTCAGTTGTTTAGAGGCAAGCTGCTTGCTGCAAGGAGGCACCTAAAGGGCATTCTCAGCCCTGGGCCAGGAAGGACTTTACAGGCATTAGATTGGAAAGTTTAAAGTTTATTTATTAGTGTCGCAAGGAGGCTTACATTAACACTGCAGCAAAGTTACTGTCAAAATTCCCACATCACCACACACTTGCGCAGGTACACTGAAGGAGGTTTTAGCATTGCCAGTGCACATATCAAGCATGTCTTTTGGACAGTGAAAGGAAACTGGAGCACACCGAGGGATGGTGCACGGGGAGACCGTGCAGAATCTGCAAAGAGGGTAACCCAAGCCAGGAATCGAACCTGGGTCGCTGGCGCTGTGAAGGAGCAATGCTAACCACTGTGCCACCTTGTTGCAGGCCTGCAAAAACATTATGGGGCTGTTCTCCCATTTCTTCTCAAAGCCAAATGGACTAAAGATAACATGGTGAGGTAGCACTCTTCAGAACTTGAACGCAAGTGTTTTTCTATCAAACTTCTCTTGCTCAAGGGAATCCACCAAACACTTTGGGCCTTGAACATGGGCGGTTGGACACAAGTCAGACGCAAGTTCTTATATTCAGGGCAATACCTGGTCGTTACTCAGAACAGGTAGCATGCAGGAGCCTTTGCCCTGATTGGACACTGTAATCAGTTTGATGTGTACATGCTGTAATTGGTCAATTCCTAAGGACAATTCCTGCTTTAATATACATAATTTCATTTGTGTATGCTAATGTCTTGTAAGTGATCTTTACTGTAATCGTTTGAATATTTTTTTTGGTTCAGGGCCCTTGCTGCTGCACCACTATTTGTAGGCCTAAATTATTGCTCATAATAAAGGCCTTGCCATGAATCCCATGAGTCTTTTACCAGTTTGCCTGTGATTGAGGAATATAGAAAATTGAAGAAGTAATGAGACATTCTGTCCTTCGAGCCTGCTCTGCCATTCATTTTGATCATAGAAAATCAATGTCCTGACCCCACGTTCCCCCATGTCCCTTGATACCTAAATTTCACCAGCTGCCATGATGGGATTAGAACCCGGATCCCAAGAGCATCATCATGGGTCTCTGGATTACACTATCACGAAGCCACTGCTTCTGCTGAGGCAGTGAAGTACAATGCAGCCGAATACCTGCACATTCTACCTCAGAAGAAAGATTCTGCTATTATATACATCGGGGAATGTGTGCCTGTGCGTGTTTGTGTGAGTGTTTGTGTGCATTTATGTAAAACTGATGATAGTAAACTGAAGATTACAAGAGGCATTTTTTCTCTAAGGTCTCGGATATGAAACGATTGGCGGCTTTGGGTTTCTTCAGATGTTAAGGTGGGTTTAATTTAATATTGGTGTTTTGGGAATTTCTGGAACTTGGCTGGGATATCAAAGGGAATAGAAAGTTGACAAGAAACATTTTTGTATGTGACAGGAGTTGCATTTTTTAAGGTGGGCATGGTGGCACAGTGGTTAGCACTTCTGCCTCACAGCACCAGAGACCCGTGTTCAATTAAAGCCTTTGGTGTCGTTCTTCGTGGAATTTGCACATTTCCCCTGGTTTCTGCGGTGGGTTTCCTCCCACAGTCCATCGATGTGCAGGTTAGCTGGATTGGATATGCTACATTGTCCCTAGGTCCGAAAATGTGCAGGTTACAGGTATTAGCGTGGCAATGCGTCAGGTAAAGGAATGGGCTGGGTTCTGCCTGCGTAAGATGCTATTTCGAAGAGTTGGTGCACACCCTAAGGGCCGAATGGCCTCCTTCTCAACTGTAGGGAATCTATGATTGTATAAATCGAAAATTAACGTTGCAATTTTTTTTAGAAAATGGGACAAACATCAATATGAAAGATGTTACATGTTACATGTTGTGAAATAGAAATATATGCAAGAACAAAAAAGAATAGGATAAAATGGGGAAAAAGGTACTTTGAAATGACTGTACAGCCCAAAAGATTGACGGTGGAATAGAGATTTTCTGCGACAGGACCTGTGGAAATCTTGTGTTGGGACATGGTGTGAAGTTTGATTTTGGGGTTCGAAAGAGAGAGTCCCTTTTTCTTCGTGCTCCGCCAGTTTTCTTTCAGCACATGTCCAACTTTTGTTGCCCCTGTGATGCCCTGGCCTTATCTTGTAGTTGGTTGTCTTCTTGGCTCCATGGCCTTTTTCTTTTTCTAATATTTTATTGTTCCTGTTAGTTTTTTTCATGTGCAGGGTGGTGAATGGGGTGCACCCTCGTGTGGCGAGAGAAAATGGGGAAGGGAAGAGGAAAAATGGGTGATGGTCTGCGTCTGCCGTATTTTAGGTGGTTGGGGGGGGTGGTGTTCGTTTTCGAGATTGTGTGTGTTAGGGGGAGGAGGCTGTTAGGTTGGTGGTTTATGTTTTTCCAGGGGTTGGGGTGGATGTCAAGGTGGAGTGTATCTTGGAGAGTTCTTTCGGGGTTTCCTGGCTGGGCAGGTATTGTCTCTATTGTTGCGTCAGCCTCCGTTTCTTCGGGGGGCGGGGTTGGGTTGTACTAGTGAGCTACTGGGGGAGGTCAGGCAGTGGCGGCAAAAATCCTGGGGGTTTCCTGATAGGTGTGTTGGTGGGTAGGTTGTGGGTTGAAGGATTGTTTGTTGCCTTCCCAGCATTTTTCCCTCCCGTGTGTGTCTGTCAGGGTTGGTGGAGTGGGGTCTCCTGGAGCTGGTGGGATGGGTGATTCTTTATTTGTGGGTGTTATATGTTGTGGCGTGGGTGGGGGGTGGGGGGGGGTGGGGGGGAGGTGGATGGTATGGTGTGGACTCGGGTGGGATGTATCAGATTGGTGTGTGGGCACTAGTTGGTGGAGCAATTTACAGTAAGGACATCCTCGTTTATCCGGATGTTTTATAGGTTTTGCATGAGGCCAGGCCTTTTGTTGGCAGTAAAAAAAATACTTCACTGACAATTTATTTATTAGTTAGTGTCCCTAGTAGGCTTATGTTAACAATGTATTGAAGTTACTGTGGAAGGGTATACCAAGGGGGAATTTAGTATGGACAATTCACCTAACCAGCACATCTTTGGAGTGTGGGAGGAAACCCGAGCATCCAGAAGATATCCACGCAGACATGAGAGAAAGTACAGAGTCCGCACAGGTAAAGATAAAGCCAGGAGTCCAGTCCGGGTCCCCAACCCTCTGAGGCAACAGTGCTAACCAATGTGCCACCGTGCTGCTCATAGATGAATGATTTCACATCCTTGGCTTACATGTCTGCCTATTGTTGTTTTCCCCTATTTGATTGCCTTGTATCCTCGGCGTTGATCTCGTGTACCACCTCCTTGTTCCATATCTTCAACTTCTTCTTGTAATTCCCTTGTATCCTCCTTCTCCTCTGTCGGCTCCCTCATGGGCATTTGTTTGGGAAAATGTGTATGTGTGTGTGCGTGCGTATGTTTGTGGGAGGGGGGGAGGCGGGGGGTTGGTGATGGGGATGGGATGTTTGGGGATGTTTGACTCACCTTTGGTTCTGTTTAGGGTTTTTAAAATTTTCTTTTGGGTTGTCTGGCCTTTGCCGGTATTTGTGTTCAGGGGGCCTTCTGGTTTGTGACCCGTTAGTATGTTGATCCCGGTTGACATGTGACTCGTGTTTGTTGTGGTTTTCCAGTTGTTTTATGTTCCCTTATTCCTTCCAGTGCTGTATGCTTAGGTGCGATATTAGATTCTGTTCGTTATTTACCGTTCATGTGCTCTGGGTTGTTGACCTGTTAGGTCCTCATCTATCCCTGTTGTTGTCTGATTTTGTGTTCCCGTGTCCTATGTTTAGGCCATTAGGGAATACGGTTCTCATTTTATAGATCCACCCCTCCTCTGCTCGTTTTACTTCTGCTGCGGTCCAATGAACATTGTGCCTAGTCCTATAATAGGGCTTCAATGCCATGTTTCATGGAATGTCTGTTTATGGACTTGTTTTCCTTTTTCGTCCGAATACCAGTGAGGTGTCCTGAGAGTCTTTCCCTTAGTGTATTGTCCGTCTCTCCTATGTACACTATCTTGCCTGTATTACATTGGATGGCAAAAAACTATTGTGTTGGCCGCATCTGACTCTTGATTTTAGTGCTACACTGATGTTAGTGTAGTGTTTTTTTATGTCCCTGGCTTTCCCAGGTGTTCACATGTCTTGTTGTGTTTGCTTCTGCATTTTCCCTCCTTGAGTCGTTTTATCCTGCTTCTCACTAACATGTCCTTCAGATTTTTGTGTCGTTTGTAAGCTGCTACAATGTTGTAGTTCTCTAATGTTCTGCTGTCCTTTTTTACGTTTTCCAAGTTGTTTTTGACAATTCTACTTATTTCCCTCCCCTGTGGGCTGTATGTGATGATTAGTGGTACGATGGGTTTCCTTTCCTTTTTCTGCGCTGGTTCCCCCTTTGATCTTAGGAAGTTTGATTTGAGGTGTCTCAGTAGCCTCTTGGTGTACCATCTCCATTTAAGTGCTTGGCAAAGGGTTGTTGCCTTTTCAAATCATATTTGTTCGTTGCATATGCAGTAGAAACGGGATAGACGTGATTTTACTAAGCCCCTAAATGTATGTCGCCGGTGGTCGCTGTGTGTATGTAGGCGTGCATGTGTGTCTGTGTGCTTGAAGAATACCTTAGTGGCCAGTTTGCACGTGTTTGCATTATCCTGTGGTGATTTAAATACTGTCGTGTCCAGGAAGTCTATTTAGTCCCTATGTAATGCCGTTTTCATTTTAATTGACGGCTGATAGTTGTTTAGTGTATTGGTGAAGTCCTTCATTTCTGCCTCGGTGTGTGACAAACCTCCAGATATCGTCCAGGTATCTGTAATAATGTAATGGCCTTTTGGGGCATTTCTTAAATGCCCTGTTCTCCAATTCTGCCATGAAGATGTTTGCATATGCTGGTGCATTTTTTTTCACCCATGGCTGTCCCCTTGACCAGTAGGTAGTACTTGTCATTGAATTAAAAGTAATTCGTGGTCAGTCCTAGGTGCAGTAATTGAACTATTACCTCATTGGGTTTGCCTTCCTGGGAGGAATTTCTCAAAGCTTTTCTTACTGCTTCAATTCCACTTTCTGTTTCTATGTTTGTGTGTAGGCTCACGACGTCTATCATGAGAAAGAGGCTGTTTGATTGGATTGTCAGAGAGTTTACTATTTGTACAAAGTGGTAGGTGTCTTTAATGTAGCTTGGGTGTTTCCTTGATATTGGGTTCAGGAAGTCGTCAATATATTCGGATATATTGGAAGACTCACTGCCACAGTCCGATATTATATGTCTACCAACGGGTACTGTTCCGGGTACTGTCCACGTTTCTGAGTGTATGTGTGTTTTTGGGAGTATATCGAAGACCGTGCGGCGTCGGTGCTGGACTGCTACATATTTCCATTTTTTAAATTGATGAATTTGTCTGCTAATAGTTGATTTAGGATGTTCCCTATGATTTGCCTGGCTTCTGTTCAGATAGGCCTTTCCAGTTGTTCATAGTGTTCCCTGTTGTGGAGTTGCGTATGTGCCTCCGGTGGATATTGCTGTCTTTCCACGATGACAATGTCGCTACGTTTATCTGCGAATTTATAATTATGTCTCTGCTCTCCCTCAGTTCCCTTATTGTCTGTCTTTCTGTTTTAGTGAGATTTGGTTTATTTTACCAATTCTGAGACTTTTGCCGTTTTCACCCTTGTTGCTGCAATACATTCTAGCGTCTCCCTGCTTATTGTGTCCTTGGGTGGTTTCCATGTGCATTTTGGTGTGAATGAGGGATTGTCCCACTCTCCCCCTTCAAAGAAGTCTACTAGTTTTATGTTTCTGTGGAAGTCTCTGAGATCTCCCTCTATTTGCCTGGGTTTCGGATTTGCTGGGGGGAAATAGGAAAGCCCTTCTAAATTGTGCTACACAAATTAGTGGCTACTGAATTCAATAATTTCATTTTCGTTTTCAGAACAAAAAACGAAAAGCTCATGATCTGTGAATCAAAATTCCCTTGTTATTTGGTTTGCTGAGCAATTAACATCTGCTGTTATCATAATGCAGTTGGGAGCTCTTTGCATGATTGTTTAGCTTCGTCGTTTGGTTTGCATTTGTGCACACCAAGAATAAAAGTAGGAAACTAGTGAAGTAATGTGTTTTGAGTTGAAATATTTCAAAGTTTATTTGTTGCAACATGGATTTGGTATATGTTAAGCCTTTAACAGGAGTGGAAAATGAGACTGTGGTGAAGTTGGGGTCTGTGCATAAAGCTAAATTTTAAGAATGTACAGAGCTACTGCAGTGTGATCTAAAAGCGAAGTTTTGCAAGGCTGATATGGGTGAAATATTTACCCATAATTTAAAGCTGGGGGGGACATTTGATCCGAGTGTGACGCAGATGGGGCCAATAACACAGTTGTAAAAACAGGTTGAATTAGAATGAGATATGGGAAGACAATACTTCAATGGAATAATAAACGAAGCTGAAGAAATATTGATTTGGAGGAAAGAGAGAGGAAGAGGAAGTTGAAAAGTATTGAATTGAGAAATAAAAGAAAACAAATTAGAACATTTTAGTTAGAGATAACAATAACTCTCAAAAAGAAAGGGAGTGCCTACAACGTTTGTTGTGCTCTTTAAAGTGGTCAATTGCTGAATTGATACTGTTGTCCAATCTGGCCATTTGCTGGCTCCGAGCAGTTTCAATATTAAGAAAGGCTACAACTGCATACGTCTGCATTTTAACACTTGCAAAGTATAAACATGCCAACCAATCCAGCATTAAGGCCCAGGTGATTGTTCGTCTGCTGCAACCAACTTCGAACACAGTCAATTCTTCATAGATCCTGTTCCCCAATAATGGTTCGAATAACAAAGGAAATACCTTTTCTAACGCAATGGTTTCAACAAGAGGGCCTCGTTTAAAAATATTTTTTTTCCAGAAAAATGGAATCCAGACTCCAATTTAAAACCGCAAGATTCCAGTCATGGGTAAATGCCTCCTCAAACCCACTTCCAGGAAGAATCGGGAATGCTTTTCAACTGACACCCTGAAAGCTGCACTGTCATATTGTTTCGTATACCTGAACAGGGCTATTGGTTGGACCTCCCACGGGAGCAGTCCTCCAGAAAACAGCCCGTGCTGTCCACCACCAAGCCGGTGGCAGCAGAAACCAGCTTGTCCCTTATGAATATCTGGAATTTACTGGAACAGTCAAACACCTGCCTGCAACGGATTCCGTGTGCCTTCTCGCACTATAGATGCCCCATGCTTGAAAGGTTGATCACGTTGCAATGATTCAACCTTGACTCGCGAGAAAGTTCCCGGTAGACTTCTGATTTTGCACGTCGGACACATGAAAACCTTAAGTTATATTTAATTCTGATTGTGCCCTGAACTATCTTCATTTTGTCTTATCCCACGGTTTTTCTGTGAGTTAAAAGGGGTGGACGCTGTGAAATTCCTCACACACACATGTGTGTAAAAATGAGTCATGCCTTTTATTTTATCTAACTTGCAATTTAGAGGTTCGGTGGATTGACCATGCTAAATTACCCCATATTGTCCAAAGATACACAGAAAGCTTGCAAGTTAGTAATAGAGGGTTAGAACTCTCCAGATTTGAGTCTTGGGGGAAAGAATATCATGATTTATGGAAGCGGAAACAAGAATATAAAATAAAAACACACGTTATTGTTTGTGGACGGGTAGAGAGCAGGGAAATTGGGATAGATCAAATTGACACCCTTCCAATCTGTGTCAGAAGTATTAAATGTGTTTTTAATAGAAACTTCCTGTTGAATAATAATAGCCTGTTTCCTCCCTTGACTAGTTATTAAAAATGAACAGAGGATTTGGGGCAAGACAGGAGCATGAAAATGCATTCGATAACTTTAAAGCAGTCCGAACAGCCACACCTGATCAAGCAGAACTTCAGTGTGCAAAACTTAAGTTGGTTGTTAACGCCATTGATATGTATGTTGGTGCTATGTTACAAGACGGCGAATAGGGAATTAAGACGTGTTTGGTATATTTCCCACGGAAACCTTTCGTGTTCCAGACCCTCGAGTAAGAAACTTTAATTTTGTGGTTTGCCTTTCACCATTTAGATGTTTATGTTTCAAGAAGTGTCCCAGAGACAATCACAGATGCTAATCTCAATCCATTGAGATATCTGGATAGGTTTTGATACCAGATTGACAGAATGTTCTATAACTACGAATTATACATGTAAACCACAATTATACATGTGGCTGCATGAAGAAATTTGAATGCGCGTGCGCTTTCACGAGTTTAAATTTCAATAGCAATTGGCCATTGGGTAAGTGAAGAATGGATTGTAATGAACGATAGGTTCGAAACAACAAATGCATATTTTTCATGTTTGATGCACGTGTTGACACGGTTAATAAGTAATTTGAATGAAGTTAACAGATTAGTTAGCACTGCTGCCTCAAAGCGCCAGGAATCTGGATTTGATTACTGCCTTGTGTGACTGTCGTATGAAGTCTACAAGTTTTCCCCATGCCTGTGTGGGTTTCATTCGGATGCTCCGGTTTCTTACTTCAGTCCAAATATGTGCATGTTCGTTGGATTGACCATGCTAAATTACCCCATATTGTCCAAAGATGTGTAAATTAGATGGATTAGCCATGGTACATGCATGGGGTTATGGGGATAACGTGAGGTTGAACCTGTGTAAGATGCAGTTCTGTACAGACGGTGCAGACTTGCTGGGTCTTCTGCAATTGTCTGGATTCTATGATTTAATGATTAATTGGACTGAGACAATTATATACTCTTTCAGGAATTATGACGGTTCAGTTTTTTTTTACTGTGAGAAGGGAAGTGTCACAATAGATATTATTAGGTTTAATATTTTTGGGGGAACGTTATGTTATTCTATGCCACAAGTTTGTCGGTATGTTTGTAAGTAAACCATGTAATTAAGTTGGAGACAGGATGTCTGGGCAGTTGAGAAATGAAAGGCTTACAGCTGCTAAAAAACATACATTCGTATTGAAGGTATGTCAAGTGAATGTATTTAAGTTAACAAACAATGACAAAAAATGTATTAGGAGACTGGTAAGCATCTTTGTTTTCAGATGCTAAAATGCAACGGGGAGTGAAGAGTATTACACTTTGAAAAATGTCATAACCAAACAATGGGATTCTTACTGAATTGTATTTGGCAAGAAATTGGGGAAATAAAGAGCATGCAAACGATTATTTATATTTTGCCAAAGCTCAGTTCAGAGAGATACTGAGGACAATGCACTCGAAGGCAAAAGTGTATACCTCGGAAAATATTTTGAGTTTTGTTGGCGTGCCGATGCAAGACCGCAGGTAGCTGTATGTCCAGAGAAAGAACTGTGGAAATGCAAAGTTCCAACAAGACATCCAGCCAAGCCAGATATTAGGTGAGGTAATAGTAAAGTGATAGTGTCAACGGACTAGTAATCCAGAGACCTAGGGTACTGTTCTGGGGGGACACGTTCAAGTCCCGCAACGGGATTTGATGAAATTTGAATTCAATAAAATAGATCTGGAATTAGAAGTCTAATCGTGCACGTGGCAGTTGTAATTAAAAATATATAGATGGTTCACCATTGTCCTTTCGGGATGGAAATCGACTGTTCTTTGGGTGTTTCATTTAACGGGCAGAAATGCTGCCAGCGACGACCAGATCCATGCAAGGATAAAAAGACACATGTCTCACAGACTCACCTAAACACAAACAACATTAACATGTGCACACTGCTGCAGAAAAAAAACAGGAATATTTTTATGCACACTCATACACACAGAAATGCATACAATGAGACAAATAGATACATGAACTCACATTGTTTCGCGTACAGTCAGCTAAACGTAGAATCACGGGCAGGTACACGCTCACAATTACAGAGGCACACCCACTCACACAAACAATTTTAGGTACACACCCAAACACGCATGAAAGACAGAACACACTCACATGTACAAAAAAAGACAATCAAATGAACACACACAAGGACACAGTAAAACACATACATGCAAACGCATACACACAACAAATGCACACAGAGAGACACACGCAAACATGAACATAGCAAACACACACAGAAAGAATCAGAAACACACTCAATCACAAACACACACACACACGCACACATGCACGCACACGCACACACACACACATGCACGCACACACACACACACACACACACACATATTAATATATATATATATATATATATATATACAGAAAAATGAGGTTTCTCTTCCCCTCTCACACACGCACATATCAACACAAACAGAGTCGCACATTTCCTGCTATTTTCCCAATAGCAAAGGAAATTCAAAAGCTTATCAGCTGCAGGTTAGAGGCATGTAATGGTAGATATCACTATGGCGGGTTCCTGTTGTTACTGGACACATGTTGAGCTCCAATTTACTAAAACAGACCTTTACTGGACAGCCACTGAGCAACTTTCTGAAACATATGCCAAGCCTTTTTGCAACACCTGATACTCGTAGCATTGAAAATCTGACCGCCCTGATCTAAAAATGCCGACAGCCATGGCTGTGAATCCCAATGTCAAGGCCAGTGAGGGAAAAAGAGAGCAAGAACGTTATGTTACATGGGGGGCTTTGAATAGCTGAAAGATGCGATTTTCACTCATATGCTTAATGAACGGGAGAAGATTGCTAATTTGAGGGGGAAGATCTTGAAGGGATCCGATAGCAAGAATTTCAATCATAAATGGAACCGGATCAGCAACTAATGTAGACCACTGAGAAAAGGGTTGATGGGTGAATGGCATTGGCTTTGTGTTCGGCGATGGATAACAGATACTTGGATAAAAACATTTTCGCAACTAGGTAGGCGGGGCACAGCGAATCGGAAAAGTTGAGTCAACATTTTACATCGACACAGCTGAGAGTTGGGACAGCATTCCTGTAGAGAGAGCTGAATAGCATGGGTGTGGTAGCAAATAACGCTCGGCAATGGAGAAGATATGTAGTTGGAACTCAGCTCAGGGAAAATGGGATCGCAGATTGTGAGGGGTCTGGTTCAGTTTCAAGTTTGGTCCAGGGAGGAAAGTAGAGCCGGTGGATGAAGAACGGAGTTTCACTCAGGGCTCGAGATGATGGATATTGTCTTACTAATATTTGAATGACAAGGACAGTGACACAAGGAATCATCGTGCAAATGTCTAATAGCAGAATGTAAACACTTTTCAGAGACAGTGGCTGGTAGCCTTAGAAACTGGAAATAAGAAACAGAAATAAGAAAAGCAAAAATAGAGCTGGCAAGAAGGTTGTTACAGATAAATATGTTGCTTTGAATTGTCTTCGTGAGAAGATGGTGGGAGCAGAGTAAGAACAAAGAACAAATAACAAAGAAAAGTACAGCACAGGAACAGGACGTTCGGCCCTTCATGCCTGCTCCGACCATCCTGCTCGTCTGAACTAAAAACCCCTACCCTTCCGGGGACCATTTTCCTTTATTCCCATCTCATTCATGTATTTGCCCAGAGGCCTCTTAAAAATCACTACTGACTGATCTTCCACTATCTCCCCCGACAGCGAGTTCCAGGCAACCACCACCCTTTCTGCAAAACACTTGCCTCATACATCTCCTTCAAAACTTGCCCCTTGGAAGTTAAACATATGCCCCCTCGTTATTGACTCTTCCACCCTGGGAAAAAGCTTCTGACTATCCACTCTGCCCATGCCCCTCAGAATCTTATAGACTTCTATCAGTCGCCCCTGAACCTCCGTCATTCCAGTGAGAACAAAGCAAGTTTCTCCAACCTGTCTTTATAGGTAATGCTCTCCATACGAAGGAACATAATGCTAAATAATTTCTGAATCCTCTGCAAGGCCTCCACATCCTTCTGGTAGTGGTGCGACCAGAGTTGGAAAGTGTATTCCAAGTGCAGCCTCAACAAGGTTCTAAAAAGCTGCAACATGGCTTGCCAACTTTTAAACTCAATGCCCCTGCTGATGAAGATAAACATGTCGTCTGCCTTTTTGACTATCTTCTCCATCTGCGTTGCCACTTTCAGTGACCTATGTACCTGTACACCCAAATCCTTCTGCCTGCCAATACTCTTCAGGGTTCTGCCATTCAATGTATATTTGCCATCTGTAATAGACCTTCCAAATTACTTCACATTAAACTCCATCTGCCATCTCTCCGCACAAGTCTCCAACCGATCTATATCGTCTGTATCCTCTGACGGTCTTCATCATTATCTGCAGTTTCACCCACCTTTGTGTTGTTCGCAAACTTACTAATCAAAGCTGTTACATTTTCCTCCAAATCATTTATATACTTAGAAACAGCAAAGGTACCAGCACTGATCCCTGAGTAATGCCACGAGTCACAGCCCGCCATTCAGAAACGCACCATCCACTGCTACCTGTGTCTTCTGTGACCGAGCCAGTTCTGTATCCATCTTGCCAGCTCATCTCTGATCCCCATGCGACTTCTCCTTCTGTACCAGCCTGCCAGAGGGACCTTGTCAAAGGCCTTACTGAAGACCATGTAGACAATATCCACCACCCTCCGTCATCAATCATCTTTGTCACTTCCTCGAAAAATCTCAATAAAGTTAGTGAGACACGACCTCTCCTTCACAAAACCATGTTGCCTCTCGCTAATACGTCTTTATATTCCAGTGCGACTAGGTCCCATCGCAAAGAACCCGCTCCAATAATTTCCCCACCACTGATGTAAGGCTCACCGGGTTGTCATTATCTGGATTATCCTTGCCACCCTTCTTAAACAAAGGAACACCGTTGGCTATTCTCCAATTTTCAGGGACCTACCCGGGAGCCAGTGAGGATGCAAAGATTTATCTCAAGGCCCTGCAATTTCCTCCCTCGCGTCTCCAATTGTTCTGTTGTATATCCCATCAGGCCCTGGTAACTTTTCTACCTTACTGTTTTCCAAGACTCCCAATATCTCCTCTTTTTTGATCTCAACATGACACAATCTATCGGCAGACACTTACCTAGAATCATCATCCACTAGGTCCTTCACTTTCAAGAATACTGACGCAAAGTACTCATTTAAAACCTCACCCATTTCCTCCAGTTCCATGTATAGATTCCCTCCCCTGCCTTTGTGTACGCCAAACCTTTCCCTGGATTGCCTCTTGCTCATTGTATGCGTATAAAAAGCCTTGACATTTTCCTTAATCCTTCTGGCCAATGACATTTCGTGACCGATTTTAGCCGTCCTGACTCCTTGCTTAAAACTATTTCAACTTTCCTTGTATTTAGCACTTGCTTTGTGTATTCCCACCATCCGCGCCTTGACAAATGCTTCCTTTTTCTTGTTGACTAGGCTCACAGTATCTCTCATTATCAGGGTTTCCAAAATTGCCATACTTATCCTTCATCCTTACAGGAACGTGCCGGTCCTGAATTCCTATCAACTTGCACTTGAAAGCCTCCCACATGCCAGACGTTGATTGGCCACTAAGCATCTGCCCCCAATCCACATTCTTCAGTTCTTGTCTAATATTGTTTTAATTAGACTTCCCAATTTAGCAACTTCACCTGAGGACTATACTTATCTTTATCCAACAGTACCCAAAAGCTTACTAATAGTTGCCACTGTTCCCATCTGCTCCCCTACTGAAACATCGATCATGTGCCCTGACTCATTCCGCAATACCAGATCCAGTGTGGTCCCTTCCCTCGTTGGGTTATCTATATACTGTTTCAAGTACGTGAATACTTTTAACGAATAAACATCTCGTTTCTTGGTAAACACTGGGGGAATAGTTTATAGCAGACGGCCGGATGCAGAATTGAGGGCACGATCAGATCAGCCAAGATCGTATAAAATGGTCGAGCAATTTCGGGGGACTGAGTCCTGATCCATGTTGATATTTTCGCATGTTTAGTGAATCGAAATATGGATGCAGAGACTTACCAGGAAGAGCAACAATAGCCAAGGTCGGATAGTAACCCACTTGAATAATCCACAGTATATATCGGATCCGCCACGCTAATGATATCCAGTCTTGGGAAAGCCAGTATAGAGATTCTGATAAAGTCCTCTCCATTGTTCTATGATTCCGATCTATTGTCCGGAGATTCTGCTCAGTTGTTGCAAAATTCCTATCTTCATTTGTCGTGTTCCCATTCGTTATAAGATTCCTATCCATTATTCTCTGATTCTGTTGCTGTCCCTCTCTCTGCAGCCGCTGATCTCTGTTAATCTCAGAGTTCGTGATGCCGCTGACAGTACGGGATAACACATTAAAATGACATGCTTATAAAGGGAAGAAGAAAACATTATTGCGAAACAATTAAGATCCATGGGGACAGACATCAATTAGAGTCAATGAAAAAACAGATTCAGTTAACCCCTTTCAATCAAACATCAGAACACATTTCAATATCACATTGAAATGGAACGTTTTCCTCGTCCGGGTGGGATGGGTAACTGAGGCAAGGAGAGATGGAAAGAGCGGAGTTGCTGAACGCAACTTTTAATTCCTCCTGAGATATGGGAGAGGTTCCAGAGGACTGGAGGGCAGAAAGGGTTCCAACCTCTTTACACCAGGAGAGAGGGTTAAACAATGGAAATACAGAGCTTTCAATATACTGTCACTGAAGCACTGGAGAAAGGTTTCCATTCTATTCTCTGCGAAAAAATGCTTTCAATACGGAAAATTTTGTGCGTTTTTCAATGTCGAGGTACACGGCACTTCGATGAGAATTGTTAGCTGAAAAACCTGATATACTTCCTAAATGAAGTAATGGAGGTAGAAATGGAGCATGCAATGGGGAATGGTGAAGACGAGAGTATGGCGGAAGTTCTGTTTGTGGGCTTTCAAAGTGTGTGATTAGCTATCCTTTAATGCCGTGCTTAAATAAACTGAAACACATGGATTAAATGACTGACAGCGTCGATACGATGTTGATCAATAGGCAGAATACAGAGGGAAGTGAATGCTGCTGTTTTCGAACTGGAGGGGAATTTAACATGGCATTCCCAATGGATCAGTATTATCCTGCTCAATTTCATTTAATATGAACTGAAATCATGTAAAGTTCATAGTTTCAACATTTGCGGTCATTGGAAAATGCGCTAAACGAAGAAACAAAAACAGGATTTCGGAGGAGACATCGGGAACGGTGAAATGCACTGAACACTGTTGATTCCTCAGCAGCATTTTGTCTCAGTCCGCCTGTAGCATTTTCGGAAATATGTCAGGACCTCAGAGGATTTGTAGAATACCAATGAGCTGGGGAGGGGCTAGTAGAAGGGGGCGACGTCACGGTGCGACAATGGTTAGCACTGTTGCTTCAAAGTGCCAGGGACACGGGTTTGATTCCGGCCTTGGGTGATTGTATGTGTGGAGTTCAAAAATTCCCCCATGTCAGCGTGCGTTTCCTCCAAGTGCTCCGATTTCCACCCGGTGTCAAAATTTGTGCAGCTTCGGTGGACTGGCCATTGCCCTGAGTGTCCAAAAATCTATAAGTTAGATTGTTTCGCCATATTAGATACACTGAGTTATTTTGGTAAGGCAGGGGGCTGGGCCTGGGTGGGATGCTTTTTCGGAGATTCAGTGCAGGGACGGATTGGCCTCCATCTGCAGTGTGGGGATTCTGTGGATCAATGCATCAGCCTTCATTTCCAACGAGGGACTGGGGAAGCAGGGATTGTTTTCCTTAGAGCCGATTATGTAAAAGTTGGGTCAATAGAAACATAGACAACCAAGATGGGATCTGATGGAGTGAATATGGAGACACGCCTTCCATTGAAAAATGAATCAGAAACACTTTGAACCTGATTGGCAAAGGATCACAGTGAAGATAAGGACAGCCTTTTGTTTATGCAGTGCGTTATTATAATCTGAAATGCGTTGCCTGAAACACTGGTGGTAGGAGATTCGATAATAACTTTCAAAGTCCAATTGGCTTCAGAGTGACAGTGCTTTTCAATGCTTGGATGGCCCTTGCAAAGAAATTACCATGGTTGGTCAAATGACCTCCCCTAAACTCTCTTCTCCAATGATTCTCTAAACAAATGTATTCAATTTGCATCTCATGTGTAAACCCGATGATCAGTAGGTTTTTGAGCCAGAGGTTAGGCTGAATTGTTCCCCGACATTGGCGCGAGCGGGAACGCGAACACAAAAGGCTCATGAGCCAAAGAGTTATGCCATATCTGCCTTAAGCATTTGCGTCGGATTGGAGAGATATCTAATGAAAAGCTGCGGAATATCTCTCGGAATTCCAACATAAACGATTCTGTAGAGCCATTAACATCTCTCGGGCAATTGGCCTGCGTTGTCAACCAACAGAAAGCACGATTTAATTCGTAATCTCCTGATTGTTCTGCTCGGGTAAATATTTCAAACCGCCAAACCCATCCTTACAAACACACCGTGCCTCCAGTGGAACACAGTCATGCCCATGACTAAACACGGTTTACCTCCCCCAAGACCCCTATATGACTTGCAGCAACAGTCAGCACCCCCCGTCCTCCAAACTATACGACCGACTCTCAGCCCTGACACGAATCCCCACAATTAGGGCTGGTCCAACCCCCACCATCTGACTCACCCGAAAGCAGGAACCATCTGGCCACCCAATCCCACCTCTGAAGGGACAAGAGCTCCTTCAACCATGACGCGGTCGGGAACCATTCAGACACGGAAAGCACAGTCTCTCCCATCCATCTGCATCTGGCCCAGCCCCCTCTCCCGCCCCTCCCCTCCAGACCCCTGATCCGGCCCACAATTCCCCGAACCATCTGGAACCTCAGGGAATAACAGGATTCCCTGAGCCACCAATTCGTCTCCGCCCGCCTGACCAGGTCGTGCACACCTGGAGGTGACTAACCCAGCAGCCCACAATCTGATGATTTAAGTTTCATCACCATCTCCATAAATCTCGTCCCTATGGTCGACTCCTCATCCCCCACCCTCTTCCCTCTCACGACCTCCAATCACCCATCCACGCCTCAAAGTGTATCCACTTACCATGCAGACTTAACTTTTCCCTGGCATGGAAGTTTGGATCAGATATTTAACCATATATGCTTTACGGCAGCCTGTGTGACAAAGATATCCGCCTTCATTCGGTGGCTCTTGCACGTGGCCGCTGGACCTTGTGTACATCAACAGGTCTGTCAGACGAGAATGGGTCGGAATAAATTTGAAGCAGTGAAGTGGATCCGGAGAGGCAATCCGACTCTGACCGCCACTCTAAAGAAGTTGTTGAACCTAGCATTAGTCTTCTTGTTCACAGACCTGAACTGGTTTCAATCAGTGAATTACGAAACCACACCTTTTATTCATATTTGATTTCGATGTGTTTTCAGGGTATTGGAGATCCAGAAAAGCCACACTTTATTGACACATTCTTAGGTACCCAGAGAAAACGGGGTATTTATTTTGAAGAACTGCAGTCTTTGTGGTGACAGTGCGTCAAAAAGGCAGTTGTAGAAATATTTCGATCTGATCGACCCAGTTATGATGAAGGAATGGTGACATATGACAAAATCGGAAAATGCGTGGCTTGAATGAGGACCGATTGGAGGTTTTGATGTTTTGCACGAGAATCTAAATTCCGCCTTCTCACCAGTCTCTTTTTCCAATGGTGTCCACTGTAGGAATGAAGGTGACTTCTCTGCGCGAAAAAGCATTTACATTAACAAAACAAACACAAGCCAATTAACTTTTGACATTTGGGGATGCAGTTTCCTTACTTCATCTGCCCAAGGTACACAATCCAGGACACGTGCAACAGGGGGTCAGTTACAGAGTGAAGCTCCCTCTGCACTGTCCTCTTCAAACGCACCCAGGACATAGGCATTACAGTGCTGGATATAGAGTAAACTCCCTCTCCATTTCACATCAAACACTCCCAGGACAGGTACAGCACGGGGTAAGGTATAGAGAAAATCTCCCTCAACACTGTCCCCATCAAACAATCCCAGGGCAGGTACAGCACGGGGTTAGATCCAGAATAAACCTCGCTCTACACTGTCCTCAACAAACACCCACAGGACAGCACGGAGTTAGATATAGATTAAAGCTCCCTTGACATGTATGCATCAAACATTCGCGGGGCAGGTACAGCACGGTATTCGATACCAAAAAGTCTGGCTTGCGACTCTCCTCCTCAGAAAACTCAGAGGACAGGTGCAGCACGGGATGAGACGCCAAATGAAGACTCTCCCCATCAAACACTCCCACATAGTTGCAGCACGTGTTTAGATGCAAAATAAAGCTCCCTCTAAACTCTCCCCATCAATCACTCCCACGACTAGTCTGACACGGAGTTCGATACAGAATACCGCTCGCCCTACGCTGTTTCCATGAAGCACTCCGAGGACAGGAACAGCGCGGGGTTACATACAGAGGAAAGCTCCCTCTACACTATGCTCATCAAGCAATCCCAGGACAAATACAGCATGGGGTTAGATACGCAGTAAAGTTCTTTCTACACTTCCCCCATCAAACACTCCCAGGGCAGCTCCAGCACGGGGTTGGATAGAGAGTAAACCCCGTTCTATACACCCCCCATCAGACACTTCAAATACAGATACATCACCGGTTTAGATACAGAGTGAATCTACCTCTACACTGCCCCATTAAGCATGCCCAGAGCAGGTACATAACCGCGTTAGATACATAACAAAGCTCCCTCTACAATATCCCCGTCAAACACTCCCAAGACGTTTACAGCATACGTTAGATACGAAGTGAAGCTCCCGCTAAAGTCTCTCCATGAAACGTGCCAATGTAAAGGTACCGGAGTTGGTTAGACGCAGAAGAAAGCCCCTCTACTCTGTCCAGATCAAGCACTCATAGGAAATGAACTGAAAGGTGTTTTATGCCGACTATAAATCCTTCGACAAACTGTCCCTCCCAAAACAAAAATACTCAAACTGCATGTACAGTATGGATTTAGAAGATAGAACATAGAACATTGCAGCGCAGTACAGGCCCTTCGGGCCTCGATGTTGCGCCGACCAGTGGAACCAATCTAAAGCCCCTCTAAATCTACACTATTCCAATATCATCCATATGTTTATCCAATAACCATTTGAATGCTCTAAATGTTGACGAGTCCACTACTGCTGCAGGCAGGGCATTCCACGCCCTTAAAACTCTCTGAGTAAAGAACCTACCTCTAATATCTGTCCTATATCTCTCACCCCTCCATTTAAAGCTATGCCCCCTCGTGCTAGCCAACACCATCTGAGGAAAAAGGCTCTCACTATCCACCCTATCTAATAATCTGATCATCTTGTACGCCTCTATTAAGTCACTTCTTAACCTTCTTCTCTCTAACGAAAACAACCTCAAGCCCCTCAGCATTTCCTCATACGATTTGTCACCATACCAGGCAACATCCTGGTAAATCTACTCTGCACCCTTTCCAACACTTCCACATCTTTCCTATAATACGGCAACCAGAACTGGACGCAATACTCCAAATGCGGCCGCACCAGAGTTTTGTACAGTTGCAGCATGACCTCCTGGCTTCGAAACTCAAGCCCTCTACCAATAAAAGCTAACACACCGTATGCCTTCTTAACAACCCTATCAACCTGGGTGCCAACGTTTAGGGATCTATTCACATGGACACCCAGATCCCTCTGTTCATCCACACTACCAAGTATCTTACCATTAGCCCAGTACTCTGTATTCTTGTTCCTCCTTCCAAAGTGAATCACCTCACACTTATCCGCATTAAACTCCATTTGCCACCTCTCAGCCCAGCTCTGCAGCTTATCTATGTCCCTCTGTAAACTGTCACTTCCCTCCGCACTGTCTACACCTCCACCGACTTTAGTGTCATCCGCAAATTTATTAATCCATCCTTCCACGCCCTCATCCAGGTCATTAATAAAAATGACAAACAGCAGTGGCCCCAAAACAGATCCTTGCGGTACATCACTAGTAACTGAACTCCAGGATGAATATTTCCCATCAACCACCGTCTGTTTTCTTACAGCTAGCCAATTCCTTGATACAAACCACTAAATCATCCTCAATCCCATGAGTCTGTATTTTCTGCAAAAGCTTACCATGTGAACCTTATCAAACGCTTTGCTGAAATCCATATACACCACATCAACCGCTTTAAACTCATCCACCTCTTTGGTCACCTTCTCAAAGAACTCAATAAGGTTTGGGAGGCACGACCTACCCTTCACAAAACCGTGCTGACTATCCCTAATCAAATTATTCCTTTCTAGGTGATTATAAATCCTATCTCTCATAATCCTTTCCAATACTATGCCCACAACAGAAGTAAGGCTCACCGGTCTATAATTACCGGATTGTCCCTACTCCACTACTTGAACAAGGGAACAACATTTGCTATCCTCCAGTCTTCTGGCACTGTTCCTGTAGACAATGACGACACAAAGATCAAAGCCAAAGGCTCTGCAATCTCTTCTCTAGCCTCAAAGAGAATCCTAGAATAAATCCCATCCGGCCCAGGGGACTTATCTATTTTTACCCTTTCCAGAATTGCTAACACCTCCTCCTTATGAACATCAATCCCATCCAGTTCAACAGCCTGCATCTTAGTACTCCCCTCGACAACACTGCCCCTCTCCAGTGTGAATACCGACGACAAATATTCATTTAGTGCCTCTCCTATCTCTTCAGACTCCACGCACAACTTCCCACTACTGTCCTTGACTGGCCCTAATCTTACCCTAGTCATTCTTTTACTCCTGACATACCTATAGAAAGCTTTAGGGTTTTCCTTGATCCTACCTGCCAAAGACTTCTCATGTCCCCTCCTGCCTCTTCTTAACTCTTTCTTTAGGTCCTTCCTGGCTAACTTGTAACTCTCAAGTGCCCTAACTGAGCCTTCACGTCTCATTTTAACATAAGTCTCCTTCTTCCTCTTCACAAGCGATTCAACCACCTTAGTAAACCACGGTTCCCTCACACGTCTGCTTCCTCCCTGCCTGACAGGTACATATTTATCAAGGACGCGTAGTAGCTGTTCCTTGAACAAGTTGCACATTACAATTGTGGCCATCCCCTGCAGTTTCCTTCCCTAACCTATGCCAGCTAAATCTCGCCTAATCGCATCATAATTTCCTTTCCCCCAGCTATAACTCTTGCCCTTTGGTATATACCTATCCATTTCCATTGCTAAGGTAAACGTAATCGAATTGTGGTCACTGTCACCGAAGTGCTCACTCACCTCCAAATCTAACACCTGGCCTGGTTCATTACCCAGTACCAAATCCAATGTGGCCTCGCCTCTTGTTGGTCAATCTACATGCTGCGTCAGGAAACCTTCCTGCACACATTGGACAAAAACCGACCCCTCTAAAGTACTCGAACTATACCTTTTCCAGTCAATATTTGTAAAGTTAAAGGCCCCCTGCACAATTACCCTGTTACTTTCGCTCCTATCCAGAATCATCTTTGCAATCTTTTCCTCTACATCTCTGGAACTTTTCGGAGGTCTATTAAAAACTCCCAACAGTGTGACCTCTCCTTTCCTGTTTCTAACCTCAGCCCAAACTCCTTCAGTAGACGAGTCCTCATCAAATGTCATTTCTGACACCGTAATACTGTCCTTGACTAACAATGCCACACCTCCTCCTCTTTTACCACCTTCCCTGCACTTACTGAAACATCAAAACCCGGAAACTGCAACAACCATTCCTGTCTCTGCTCTATCCATGTCTCCGAGATGGCCACAACATCGAAATCCCAGGTACCAACCCATGCTGCAAGCTCACCCACCTTATTCCGGATGCTCCTGGCGTTGAAGTATACACACTTCAAACCGCCTTCCTGCCTGCCAGTACACTCCAGCGACTCTGAAACCTCACCCATGACCTCACTACTCTCAACCTCCTGTCCACCGGACCTACAATTCAGGTACCCACCCCCCTGCTGAATTAGTTTAAACCCTCCCGAAGAGCATTTGCAAATTCCCCCCCCCCCCCAAGATATTGGTACCCCTCTGGTTCAAGTGCAGACCATCCTGTTTGGAGAGGTCCCACCTACCCCAGAAAGAGCCCCAATTGTCCAGGTATCTGAATCCCTCCCTCCTGCACCATCCCTGTAACCACGTGTTCATCTGCTCTCTCTCCCTATTCCTCTCCTCACTATCACGAGGCACGGGTAACAAACCAGAGACAACAACTTTGGTTGTCCTAACCCTAAGCTTCCACCCTAACTCCCTGAATTGCTGCCTTACATCCCCATCCCTTTTGGTACCTATGTCTTGAGTGCCTATATGAACCACAACTTGGGGCTGGTTCCCCCCCCCCCCCCTTAAGGATTTCAAAAACACGATCCGACACATCGTGGACTCTGGCTCCTGGGAGGCAACACACCAACCGCGAGTCTCTCTCGTTCCCGCAGAATCTCCTATCCGCCCCCTTAACTATGGAGTCCCCAATGACTAATCCTCTACTCCTCTCCCCGCCCCCCCTTCCCTTCTGAGACACAAGGACAGACTCTGAGCCAGTGACCTGTACACCATGGCTTACCCCTTCTAAGTCGTCCCCCCCAACAGCATCCAAATGTGTACTATCCCCAATTACTACTACATTTCATGTTTCTCCCCCCGCTTGGATGGCTCCCTGTACCTTGGGGCTGTGGTCAGTTTGCTCATCCTCCCTTTCCCTACCCTATTTAGAAACAGCGTAAATCTCGCTCAACACCCAGCGCCCTGAGCATTTCCCACGAATGGACAACAAATCGGATCAGATGCAGAATGAAGAGGCTTCTGTAATTTTCAAACCGAAAACTCCCTGGAGAGGCAGAGTGCTTGTTCGATACAGAGAAAATAATCGTATTTACTGTCCTCACCTATCCACTTTAGAGAAAGTGTATCGTCCAGTTATATACAGAGTAAAGTTCCCGAGATACTGATCTCCACGAAACATTCCAACGTTAGGTATAATGCACTGACAGAAACAGGCTTTAGCTGCCACCACGCAGTGCCTGTTTAAAACATGCAGAGTCCATGGATAATTAGAAGGTTAATAATCCTTTACATTATGTCCAGCAATTACGCCGAGGACAGATACAGCTTGTTGTGAGATAAAAAGGAAAAAAAAATATGTCGACTGTCCCATTGAAACACACACGGCACGTGTAGAGATGAAGTAAACTCTCTCTACACAATCGTCATCAACCACTCCCAAAGCATGTTCCGCGCGAGTTTACGGCACACAGTAACATCGTGCAACACTGCCAGAAAAAAAAACTGCCAGGGTGGGTACAAGATTGCGTTAGATAATGCAAAATGGCCGTAAACATTCTGTGCATCAATCACCGTCCAGTGGTGCTATAGCACCGAGCTGTTAGTGAGTGAATCTCTCTCTACACCTGCTCCCAAAAAACCTTTCAAGGATTAGCACGGGATATGTAGCGTAGATCTCCCTCTCATCTCTCTCTCTATCAGTCTTTCTTCCGGCAGCGTAGCAGCAGGTCAGACACGCAGTAAATATAGCTCCACAGGTTCCACACACAACAATCCCAGGGCAGTTACACCATTCTGAGATACAAACTGAATTTCCCTCAAAATTATACTACATCAACAATTCACAGCAGACACAGCACACGGTTGGATATAGGTTAAACTCCCACAGTAGGGTCCTTATTCTGCACTGCAAACACAGTTAGAGCACAACCAACAGAATGAATCTCATAGAACACTGTCCCCAAGAAACACTTCCAGGGCCGCTACAAAACGGAGATAGATTCAGATTAATCTCCGTGATGCTGCCCCCGCCAAGTACTACCATAGAAAATACGACATAGGTTAGATAGACAGTGCGTGTCTCTCAGTACGATCCACTGTAAACACTCACAGGACATCTCGGTCTCCGCTATCCTCGAACAAACAGTCCCAGGACAGGTACAACAAAGGGTTAGATAAAGAGTAAAGCTCCCGCTACCAGGACCCCGTCAAACATTCCCAGGGCAGGTCCAGCACCGGAGTCCAGCAGAATCAACTCCTTCTATACTGTTGTCATCAAACAATCCCAGGGCAGTTACAACAACTAGTTAGATAAAGAGGAAAACCCTCTCTCACCCAACAATGCCCTTAGTTCATGTACATCACGGGGTTAGATGCAAAGTAAAATTACCTCGAAAATGCCAGCATCCAACATTCTAGGACAAATGCACCACGGGATTAGACACTGAGTAATTCTCCCTTAAAGATGCGCCCATAATATTCTTCCAGGGCGCTAGAGCAGCGGGAGGTACAAGAGTGAATCCTTTGGAAAACTCCCAGGACCTTTTGCGCCAAAGAAAATGGAAGGAATATAGAAAACTCCGCAAAGCTATAAATCAGTTTCGTGGAAGATGATTCCCAGGGGGCAGGACACATGGACGGGGACAGAGAGTGTTCCCTAAGGTAATACCCAGGCCTTTCGGGGCACTGATGGTCTGCTCGTTATGAGCGAGGAACTGAAATTGTAATTGGAAGTTGATGTCTGACTGGACCTGGGGGTGGCTCCACTTTGAAGCTGGTTCAGTCAGCACATATTTATCGAGACTTCCAAATTTTATCCAACCTCTCTTCATCGCTTAAATGTTCATTCCAGGCTGCATCCTGGGAATCTCTTCTGCACCCCCTCCAGTGAAATCACACCCTCATGAGAACATAAGAACATAAGAAATAGGAGCAGGAGTAAGCCATCTAGCCCCTCGAGCCTGCCCCGCCATTCAATAAGATCATGGCTGATCTGAAGTGAATCAGTACCATTTACCCACCTGCTCCCCATAACCCTTAATTCCCCTACCGATCAGAAATCCATCTATCCGTGACTTAAACACATTCAACGAGTTGGCCTCCAGCACTTCAGTGGGCAGAGATTTCCAGAGATTCACCACCCTCTGAGAGAAGAAGTTCCTCCTTAACTTTGTCCTAAACTGACCCCCCTTTATTTTGAGGCTGTGCCCTCTAGTTCTGGTTTCCTTTCGAAGTGGAAAGAATCTCTCCACTTCTACCCTATCCAGCCCCTTCATTATCGTATATGCCTCTATAAGATCATCCCTCAGCCTTCTAAACTCCAACGAGTACAAACCTAATCTGCTCAATCTCTCCTCATAATCTACACCGTTCATCTCCGGTATCAACCTGGTGAACCGTCTCTGCACTCCCTCCAAGGCCAATATATCCTTTCGCAAGTAAGGGGATCAAAACCACACACAGTGTTCCAGCTGCGGCCTCACCAATACCTTGTACAGATGCAGCAAGACTTATCTGCTTTTATATTCTATCCCCCTCGCGATAAATGCCAACATTCCATTTGCCTTCTTGCTCACCCGTTGTACTTGCAGACTGAGTTTTTGCGACTCATGCACAAGGACCCCCAGGTCCCTTTGCACAGTACAATGTTGTAATTTTTTTTCCATTTAAATAATAATCCAATTTGCTATTATTTCTTCCAAAGTGAATAACCTCGTATTTGCCAACGTTATACTCCATCTGCCAGATCCTCGCCCACTCACTCTATTCAGATCTCTCTGCAGACCTTCCGCTTCCTCCACGTAATTCACTTTCCCACTTATCTTCGTGTCGTCAGCAAACTTTGTTACCCTACACTCAGTCCCCTCCTCCTGATCATCTACCCTCCCAATAATGTGGCGAAGAGCTCTGCACACATTACTCCAGCTGTGACCTTGTGCGGCATACAGACAAAACATACCATTCATAGAAAAGGAAAGGGGAGGGTGTAGAATGTACTGTTACAGTTAGAATTAGGATGCAGAGAAAGATGAACTGAACATGAGGTTGGTTATTTAAAAGTCTGATGGGAGCAGGGAAGAAGCTGTTCTTGAGTGGGTTGGTAAATAACCTCAAACGTTTGGATCTTTTTCCCGACGGAGGAAGTTGGACGAGAGCATGTCCGTGGTGCGAGGGAGTATTGATTATGCTGGCTGCTTTTTCGAGTCAGTAGGAAGTGTAGACAGAGTCAGTGGACGGAAGCACAAAGAACCAGCAACATTGAAAATCAGGGATCAAGAAACAGGCTCAATACTTGCCTGTTTATTTTGCCACACATGACCCAAAAATAGCCACACTCTTCAGAATGGATGGACTGATGGACTGGGCTTCCTTTATGACAGTTTGTAGTTTCTTGTAGGCTTGAAAAGTGCAGGAACCATACTAAGCTTTGACACAGCCAGAAATAATGCTTTCTATAGTGCATCTGTAAAAGTTGGTGGGAGTCGTAACAGACATGCCAAATTTCTTTAGCTTCTCGAGAAAGTAGAGGTAATGCTCTACCAATACTTGTTTATTATCAAAATGCTCATTATCAAGTTGATCCGAAGCACCCGATGGAACCTAAATTAAGTAAGTCCTGCTTTTTCTATTTTGTGTTGCCTCCGATGCCGGGGACAATGACCTTGATATCAAAACTGGACTGTAGGTTTTATTCATCAAACTCCTTTGCCAAAAAATTGTTTCTCTCCATGAACCCTGTTTATTCCGTAGATAAAACAGATTTTTAGCCCTTTGAAGTGTTTGCTTTGCTCTTTGACACTGAGCCCACGATCGTTGCATCAGGATTTTCTTCAACAACCACTGCCTGCGATGGTGCAGAGTCACATACATTGGAAACTTGCTTTCCCGTCCCTTGCTGTCTGCAGATCACCTTTGAGGTAGCAAAGCAGTTTTGCAACTATATCTTTTAAAATTTAGCCGGTTTTGGCACCATGTTTACGGATCTCAATATTAATCTTCTTTCAAGTGGAATGTTTCCTGTTTTGGAATTTTTACCAAAGATGTATCTTGGTAAACCTGGTTCAAAATGATTACTAGGGTGTTTGTATTAAGAACAATTGGTTTACTTTGTACAGTGTATGTTGTACAGGTACAGCAACTAGCCTTTTCAGTTCTCAAGGCATAAATATTCTCGCCGTCCTCCCCTCATTATCCGTTCTCTGAAATCATGGTTATGGCTGGTGGAATTGATATATTTCCACAGATTAACCATAAACCTCACAATAGCACATGGATGTCATTCCAGTGTTCTGTGATGTCTCTTCATTTTACCCTAACTTAGTGTTAATCTGCCCATTGATGTTCGGTTGAGTGTCTACCGGACCGTGGTATCTTGTGATCGGTCTTTGGAGCGAACCTTCTTCAACGTCTTACCTTACTGAAACAAAATCGATATTCTTGTTCTATTGTCGAATTTAATGACATTTCAAGACCATTGAGGATAGTTTCTGCACAACAAAGGACTATATAAGAGCCTCTAATTTCCCAATGAAAGGAATCGCTTACTCGTTTTCATCTTTCACTGCTGCCCCGCCCCAAAATATCACGAGTTTTATTTGCTTGTTTTTGTGTTCGGAGAATTTTTTTGCTGTCGCATCCAGATTTAACGTGTCTTCTTCTTTTACAGGAATGACACTACACATTTTAGGTGGGCCATTCATTATGCAACATGTTTCGCCAGATTGAGGGCACTATGTAATGGCCACCAGCACTCTGGGAACGCTTTCTTTGTTTTTGAAACAGTGTTTTACTTCGTCTGTGTTCTACCGACTACATCGTTTCGATTGTCTGTTTCTACAAGATCTCCTTGTCGCCTTTGAAAGCAATACAGATTGTTGCTTTCGATAACTTGTATGTCTTATTAACTGCAGAGGTTGCATAAAAAATAAGCGATTTATGCGTTTTTTGTTTCATTGTGTATCGTTTTGCTATCTGTATCTGAGGAAGGATGTCCTTGCTATAGATGGAGTACAGCAAAGTTTTACGGGGGTGATTCCTGGCAGGCAGGTCTGTCACATGAGGCGAGGCTAAATCGGTTAGGATTATGTTCATTAGAATTTAGAAGAGGAAGAGTGGATCACATAGAATCGTATAAAAATCTAACAGAAATAGACAGGGTAGAGTCAGAAGGAATTTTCCCAACGGTGGGGGAATCCAGAACTAGAGATCATTGTTTCAGGATAAGGCCTTTTAGAACTGAGGTGGGGAGAAATTTCCTTACCCAGAGGGTGGAGAATGTGTGGAATTCAATTCCACAGAAAGCAGATGAGGGCAACACGTTGTCTGATTTCAAGAAGAAATTAGATGCAGTTCTTTGGGCTAATTTTTTCAAGGGATATGGGGGGAAAGAGGGATCTGGATATTGAATTCCATGTTCCGCCATGATCAAATTGAATGGCGGAACAGGCACAAAGGTCCGAATAGCCTACTCCTGCCGCTGCTCTCGATGTTTCTAAATCTCTATCACTCTCGCTGTATCTCCTTTGCAACTCACTCTCTTTCTCTCTTTTTGTCTTGTACAGCTTCTGCAGTTAACAACGTAGCAACGTTTTAGAAAGTAACATGCTGCCTTTTCAAAGGCGCAGACTCTCTCTTTCTGTCCCTCTCCTTCTCTGTTCTTCCGCTCTCTTTCTTTCTCTCCTTCCCTCTCACACTCTCCTTCTCTCCAGAATAGATTTTCTTGCAGTGATGCCATTAATCTCCACAAGTATTTCTGAACTGTAGCCGAAAGCATTCTGATACTAGTGGGACCCATTGCCTAACAACAACCTTCCAACATGAGGCAAAAAAACACTTCTGGCCTAATTCATGAGCCGTAATAAAGGTCACCAAGCTCACATCTCGTGCACCTAGAGCGAATCTATTAACCAGAAGGGTCTGAAAAGGTGATTGTAAAGTAGTCAGCGGCCAGACCCCAGAAACAGGGGTTCATCGGATTAGTTCAGCAATTCTGGCTTGGAGGAATAGATGCAGGATCTTCACATCCCATGTGGTTAGAGGAGATAAAGAACAAATAAATGAAAAGTCCATTCTTGGAAAACAGCAGACAATGCTGCTTCAGTCTGCAGAATTCATCAGTATTCTTGTATTAATTGTTCAGGATTAGCAATTACTTTATACTGCCACAAAACGGATGCTTTTTTCTACCTGTCTCTTCAGCAAATACATCATATCTAAAAAACTTGGCAATGAATTAACTTAATTATCTGCGAAACATTGTGCAGATAAACGCGAATGTGTATCTTCGGCATCTATGTTATCGAAACAATAAGTCCATATATCAGTACCTGCCGTGGTGTCCACAGCAGTTGAGGTATAATTGGTTTCAAATTTGAGGTACAACATCATTAAGCCACGTATATTGTGCGAAAATGGAACGTGTAAAAACATTGGTATACACTGTCGAGACCCTGATGCAGCAGCTCGGAGAATCGCACAAGAGAGTGGTGCTCTAGGATTAAAGAGTGTTAAGGTTATCCTTTGTGTATTGTTGGAGTACATATCGAAAACCCCAAGGTATATTATGAAGTTAGACTCGACCCCAAGAATTTGCTATTTTGGCAAATTCTTGAAATGTATACACACATGGCTGTCAACAGGAAAATCTTTTACCAAAGCGGGGGCCTTGGCTCCCCACTTACCCTGCTGGCCTCATTCAGCTTCCTCTCACTCCCCCTTCATACTACAGGATTCTGCCTCATTGAAAACCATTGTGTATTGTGCTTCACAGCTGAAGGTTGAAAAAACAAATCAACACCAGCAGCAATTGAAACCTGTTAGCTAGAAGCACAAAGAAAATGTGCAGATAGAAAAACAATTCCTGAACACAAACATTTCAAATAGAGGGAGAGAGAGAAAAAAAGTTTCTTGTCTCATTAAATGCAATGAATTTTGGAAACCAAATCTTCCCTGGAAGTCGAGTAAAGAGCAAGATAAGGTGAGAAGACGAAGTTGAGAAACTGGTCGAGGGTGAAGGGGTATCTCCTGCTACTTCCTGGTTGCCCTTAGGAATAATGCACCTAAGAATGGATGGAACATTAAGGGTGAGGTCGGTAACATTGCCCAAAACAAAGGAAAAGGTGAAAGCAGAGAGAGAGAGAGTTAGAGAATAAGATAGATAGATAGATAGATAGATAGATAGATAGATAGATAGATAGATAGATAGATAGATGGATAGATGGATAGATAGATAGATAGATAGATAGATAGATAGATAGATAGATAGATAGATAGATAGATAGATAGATAGATAGATAGATAGATAGATAGATAGATAGATAGATAGATAGATAGATAGATAGATAGATAGAGAGAGAGAGAGAGAGAGAGAGAGAGGGGGGTGGGTGGGGGAGGGAGAGGGAGTGAGAGAGTGAGAGAGAGAGAGAGAAAGAGAGATGATAGATGATATTCTGTAACCCCCAACTTAAACAGAGGTAACTACAAATGCATGACCTATGTTTCGGGAAACACATCATTAGCTCAAAGGATTTATTATGCTGCAGTCTCAACGTGGAACTATTTTCAGATAATTTGTCTCCTTGCAACGAAAAACTGCATCTTACAAGAAACGTGGTGTGAATATATTTAAAATGGCTCAGTACAATCAAAATATACAGGGCATAAATTGTGAAGAGTTGCAGCCGGTCAAGTTAAGTTAAAACATTTCAGAGTAACTGATAATACATGGCCCGACTATGCGCCTTACCAGATAATTAACATATTACAAAGAAAGGGAACGAAGGGTTGAGGTGTTTATATATTCACGGAAGATTGTATATCTCTGTCTACCACTCAGTGTTCATGCAGTTTGCATCACAACTAGGTCTGAACTGTCACTTCACCAGGCTTTATCTCGTTCTTATTTGTGTCTCTTGCTGATCTGGCATATCCTCCTGCACTTTTCATTCAAACTAGTTTCCATCTTCTGAATGCTCGGAAAGGTGGACACGGCGATATGCCAGGCAATGAGACTAAATATTGTTGTTGAGAACAATTCTGTTCCTGTTGAAAGCCCACTGTGCCTCTTGGATTCCCAGTCTCGAGTTGCTCGTTCTGTTCCAAGTCCATTGGATTTAGCAGCATGGCACTGACAGATTACTGAATGCAAGTTATGCTTAATGTGAAGACAAAACTCTGTCTCAAGTACAGTTAGGTGGACAGATACGTCTTCTGGTGGGATAGGGTCAGGTCTGTATGGTTCACCCTCTTCCCCTTTTCCTCAGCACAAGGCGCAGACTAGTCGTGCATGTTCTATCGTTTAGCAGGCGATAAGTGCAGCCAGTGGAGATGCTGCCCAGGCAAGCCTGGTGAGGGGCCATTAATTAAGCACTCTCCCCTGCCACCAACCCTGGGTTTATTTCGGCACCCTCCCTTAGTGCTCGCCCAAGTGGTGTTCAAGCGAAAGGATTGTGGTTTCATGAGCTCAAGTGGTGAAGTACGTGATGCACAGCAGGATATTCCCTTGACCTTGACCTTGTTTGACCTAATGCCATGATATTCCTTGCAGTCCACAGTCAAGTTTGAACACTCCCAGTGCAACTCCATAACCACTGTTTACCACTGCACTACTACCTCTGCTTGACCTTTCCTGCCAGTGGGACAGCAAATACCCAGATATGATGAGAGTCATGATCATGACTGAGCTACAACATGCAACTTATGATTCTACAAGTATTACTATGTTTTGCGGTGTACCTTCTGACCACTCTGCGAGACAATCCTCATAAATCTGTTACAAGATGCGACATGTGATGAGAGTGGGGTTTGGCAGTATTGACTGGATTGGGTTCACCATTGTTTTCTTTTCAGTTGCTCCGAACAACTGTAGCCGGAGACAAGTAGCAGAAGAAAGAGTAAGCTGCATACAAAATCACAAAATAGCAATAGGTTTGAAGAGACGACTCCGGTTGGTGAAAGCTGTGAAGTGATGTTCCAAAAGGAACAACGCGAGGATCACCGAAGTTCACCATTAACAACCAATGTGAAATTACGAAGCAGTACGAAAATTTGAAAATTGACGGACAGAACCAAATTAAGAGTACAATGAGAAAGACCACAAAAAGAAATCATGAACACATGAATAGGAATTAATGACAAATACAATCACAGTTGTAAAGGTCTTGTGCTGGATATTTTCTGGAAGAAAACGTTCCCCAAACACATTTTGCAAAATAATGGCGTTGCTAGATTTGGTGTTCAGGGGAGCAGGTTTAAATCTCAGTAAAAGCAACAGCAAGAGTCAACGCAATCTGTCATCATCCAAACAAAGGTTTGGACTGCGTTTCTCAGAGGACAAGAAGTGAAAATAAATAACTGCGATGATTGGACTACTCTTAATGTGTTTTTGGGTTCTTTAAATGTCAGGAAAGGGTGAAGAATTTTATTCTCGGTTAATTCGTTGAATGTAGAGACTTTTATATTTATGCAGTCATTGCCACATCTTCGAACAACTTCAAAACTATTCCTGTGTTTTTTCTATTTTCATGTTTAAAACAGAAAGGTAGTTGCAGGGGATGGAGATACCACTTATTCATAACAAACACGTGATGCCGAAATAGAACCATCTTATTCAATTTAGTTTGGTTCCCACGTTCAGTACAACTGTAAACTGTCAAGTGTGGCAAGGAGCATATCGTTCCTGGTGCCAATTAGTCCACACGAGATAGTAATCCACACTCCATACAGTTGTATACTGACAGGTGCTCCAAGGGTATAGGACGAACATTCTACTCACATAATTCCCATCGTGCCAATCACCTTCATGATTGCACAACTCAGAAAATTTGAGGCTACAGTGGATTAGCTGAATGAGCAATTCCTCATCATTAATAGTCAAACATAAAGGTTAAATTCCCTTTTTCTGGAAACCAATTCTTGCGTTCGACAAAGAAGCTTTTTCAATCTTATTTCAGGATGTCAAATTCTAGTTTTTAATGATTTGAACACCGATCATGATCTGTACATAACCAGCAGTATTGGAGGCTGGGGTGGAGGTGGAGGGGTGAGCTTGGTAGGCGATGGGTAGGCGTTGGGTGGGCGTGGTGGTGGCATGGAGGTCACTTGCTCCAGGAATAGTGGAAACTGTGTATCAGGTGCAAATAATAGAGAATTATAAAAATAAAGCTGCTCGATAATAGCCTTAGGATACGATATCGCTCTTTTTTGATTTGTTCTACATGTGAATCCAGAAATACAGCAATCTGATTGTCTCTTTACAGCCATATGGAGTGGCCTTAGGGGTGGCACCATGGCAGAGTAGCACAGTCGTCAGTACTGTTGCCTCACAGCGCCAGAGACCCCTGTTCAATTCCGGCCTCGGGTCACTGCCTGCACATGGAGTTTGCACATTCTTCCCGTGTCTGCGTGGGTTTCTTCCACGTGCTCCGGTTTCCTCCCAGAGTCCAAAGATGTGCGGGTTAGGTTGACTGGCCATGCTAAATTGCCCCTTAGTGTCAAGGGATTAGCAGGGTAAATATGTGGGTTTATGGGAATAGGGCCAAAGTGGCATTGTTGTCAGTGTCGACTCGATGCGCTGAATGGCCTCCTTCTGCACTGTAGGGATTCTACAATTCTATCCATAAGGACGTCTGTTATTTGCATTAGACCACTTAAAGGTGAAGGAAAAGGTATCTAATATTTTGACGTTTGTTGAAGGATATTAGAAAAGTAATAAATTTTACATCTAGCATACCAACCTGATGTAATTGTCTGCTCGTTATTTACGTATTCCTTAAATGCTGTCAAGTAAGATCTTAATTTGAATTAAGTGCTGATTGCTCTGTAATATTCGGTGTTTCTAGATTGTTGATTATTTATTTTCTGAATGTTTTGTTTCCTAGCCATGCCGCTCGTACTGCTTGTTTTGTTTTAATTACAACACCGATATTACCTGGCTTTCAGCCGTTTTTGTTTTGATAATGTGTTCATGATTATTACTGAACACATTCGTGTGTCTGTTGTTTCGCCCTTTGCTTCTTACAAGGAACATATAACCCAACTAACAGTTATCCCTTGTATGTGATACCTTTATCTTGTCTCGCCCTCAAACGTGTTAAACGTATATGTTTATTTTTCATTTGCGTCTGACACTTATTTTCTCTGCCCCTCAGAAATCTGTCTCCATTCCTCATGCTCCGAATGTTCTACCACTGTTTCATTTTACACTGACTATCAAAGTGAGTTTCTTCATTCTGAATTCGGAGCTGCGCTGAAGAATTTCATTTCCATTACTGTCCATGTCAGACTGTCACTCGCTCCGTTCCATGATCCAGTAAACATGGGCTCTCTTTAACTCAGCGACGAAGGGAATGTGTCTGCCAAACTTGAAGAGGCAGCACTCCAGTCAACGTCTCTCGACGATTACAATGGAAGAGGTGCAGCATGATTCAGAAAGATGTTGTCTGGAACGGAACATTTAAGTTATGAAGAGAATTGAATAGGCTGGGGCAGTTTTCATCAGAGCAGAGAAGACTGACGGGCGACATAGTCACAGAGTGCAAGGTTATGATGGGCGTTGACAGGGTGGATAGGCAGCAGCTGCTTCCCTTAGTTGAAGGGTCATTCAGGAGGGGCAAAAGTTCAATGTGAGGCGCAGGAGATTTAGGAGTAAATCATTTTATTTTTAACCCAGAGTGTGGTGGCTGTTTGGAATGCGCTGCCGTGGAAGGTGGTAGGGGCGGGATGTCACACATCCTCGAAAGACCACCTGCATGAACACTTGGCACATCATAACATTGAAGGCCGTGAGGAAAGCGCTGGTAAATTAAATTAGGTAGGTAGGTCAGGGTCTCTCAAGTATAGCAAACACAGATTTGAAAGTGTGGAACGTGTTGCATATGTTTTGTTTGGAAGTCTGGCGAAAATACTCTGAAAGAAGATCAAATGGCAAAACGGCCTGTTGGGAATTCAAATTCTGTTTTCTACAGGAACAAAACCGAAATGAATCTGCATTATCTGTCTGTGTGGCGTTTCCAAATTCTCCCCGTGTCTGCGTGGGTTTGCTCCGGTTTCCTCCCACAATCTAAAAGACGTGCTGGTTAGGTGCATTGGCTGGAACAGGCGCCGGACTGAGGAGACTAAGGGAACTTCACAGTGACTTCATTGCAGTGATAATTTAAGCCATACTTGTGACTAATAAGTAAACGTTTAAAAACTTTGCACAGAGGATTTGCGGGTTCATTTGTTTGAGTGCAGAAAATGAGTTTCCTAATTCATATTCTAGGTTTTATTCATTGATCTCAAATACTGTCTGCTGCTGTATTCGTATTCAAAACTGTTCCCCGGAGCATTCCCCTGGCCATTTCCATTTTAGTCCAATGTCGTAATAATTATATCAGGCCATCCCCAGCCGTCCCCACCTCTCCCATGATGGTGCATGATGGGACTTCATCTTTACCTCTGTTACGAGTTAATAGCCGTGATCCACATAGCAACTCTTTGGAAAGTCACTCACTCGAAAACAAAATCGATCAATGAACTTAGTTTCGTCATATGTTTGTTCAAATAGTTTTTTTTAAATATGGTAAACGTTAAGCTCAATATCCCTGAGGTTATCCCACTGAGTATAAATTAAAGGAGGGTGGTGGGGAATAAATAACCTCAGAGTTAAGAGAGAGAGGCTGACAGCAACACGAAGAACTCATCAGCTCTCACTAAACATGCATCTACTGATTCAATTGGTTGAGAAAATATTCTACATGATCCTTGCTATTATTGGTGTTCCGGGTAAGTGACTATATCGCTTGGTGTTGTGAAAATCTCTGTGTAAACGACTCTGTGATTTTAAACTATGACTGAAAATGTTCCATGCTGCTCATTGTTATAGAGAAACATGATCAAAGATATCATTCGTTTCAGTCAAATGTCTTCAAATATCTCTATGGTTTTAGCTAACAATAAACGTTTGAAAGTAACTCAGCTCGACGGTCAATGGAGTTGGTGCATTTCGTGGAATATTGTGTAATCTTAGGTTGGACCACAGTGAAGGCAAACTCTTTGAAATAAACAATTGTGAGACTAAGTGCAAAATCACATTGAATGTAGACCATTAACACGAGTGGAATTTCTGACAGTAGTGAACATGTATTACTGATATGCCACCATCAGTGATTCATCTATCCCTGGATCTCTCAAATATATGTTTTTTGCCTATTGTGTTAGATGACTGAGGTTCTCTTTGAATCAAAGCACCGAGAGTGTCCAACAGCCTACCTTTTCCACCTATTCTCAAAATAAAATCTGAACTCTTTGGAGACCTAATGTTAATTTATTAGTGTCACAAGTAAGGCTTACATTAACACTGCAATAAAGTTATTGTGAACTTCCTCTAGTCGCCACATTCCGGTGCCTGTTCGCTCAATGCACCTAACCAGCACGTCTTCCAGACTGTGGGAGGAAACTGCAGCACCCGGAGGAAGCCCACGCAGACATCGGGAAAACGTGCAATCTCCACACAGCCAATGACCCAAGCCAGGAATGGAATCTGGGTCCCTGGCACTGTGAGGCAACAATGCTAACCACTATGGCACCGTGCCGCCGATCCTCCTTTATGATCGGTTCGGAAAAGATCCGTTCACCTGCACCATTGCTAAAGTTTTAACAGCCATTTATTTTCCTGGTAATTAATTTCCCCTTTCTGCAATTGGACTTCCATTTAATTTACATTATTCGGCTCTAATATGTCCCACTTTCTTGTAGTGGAAATTCAAAAGCCTCCAATTGTTATCACCACATTCAACTGCCTAATTGTTGATTTGATGTGAAATTTCCTGAACACTCGGGATTTTCTGTATCTTTTTTGACAATTTGTTTTCTTTTTTTTTCCTTTCCACTTTCGATCCTTCCAAGTTTTAAGTGAATAATGAAAAAGCGCTTTGATACTATAGAACCCTTCATGATAACACGTTTGTGGGTGGCACATTGGTACTGTGGTCAGCACTGCTGTCTCGCAGCACCACGGACCCGTGTTCAATCCCTGGCTTGGATCACTGTCTGTGCAGAGTTTGCATATTCTCGCCGTGTGTGCATAGGTTTCCTCTGGTGCTCTGGTTGCCTCCCACAGTCCAAAGATGGGCAGGTTAGGTGGACTGGTAGTGCTAATATCTCATTCAATGTACCCAAGCAGGCACGGAAGTGTGGCGACGAGGGGATTTTCACAGTAACTTCATTGCAGTGTGAATGTAAGCCGACTTGTGACTAATAAATAAACTTTAACTTTAGCTTTGCATTCAGACGAATCCTACGCAGGCAGAGGGAGAAGGTGCAAACTCAACAAGTCAGTCAACCAAGGCCGGAAATTTCCCAGGGCCTTGGCGCGGGGAGTCAGCAATGCTAACCACTGTGCTACTAGTCTCCGCATTCCAACTCCATTTCTGCTAACTCCAGCAGGATGCCACCCCAAAACGCACCTTGGCTGAAACATTCCTTCAAGTGAAACAGCTTTTCATTTGCACTCCCATTAATTTCATCAAATATATGTGCTGATCCCATTGCTGTCTCTGCATTGTGAAGACTATACACAGAATAGGCGACAGCTTTGCAGTATACCTTCACTTAGCCTGCAGGCATGGCCACAGCATTCCCAGTACTTGCCATGTGATTCGCCTTGGCCTGCTGCAACGCTCCACTGAAGCACAACGCAAGCTGGAGGAGCAGCATCCCATCTTCCAATTCGGCACTGTTTGGCCCTCAGGACTCAACATTGAGTTCAACCTTGATCATTCTCTGCCATCTTATTGCGCTTTTTCTCTATATCCCAAACATTATTGTTGTTAATGTAAAACTCCTTCATTCCCCACAATCCCCGGTCCACCTTCATCTCGTTCGTATGTCTGCTGCACACTTATTGCAATCGCTCCCAGCCATAGTTCCGTGTCCAAAACCTTTCCCCGACTTTCAGTTGCGATTGAATTCAAACTATATCTAAATGCTGCCTTTGTTTTCTCTCCATATGCCTTGACCTAGACACGCTGTTTTTTTATTTTTGTTGCCAGCGTTTCCTTTATTAGCTTTACTGGCTTTAATCTCTGTTTGGTTTTTTTGACAAATGCGACATTAATTTATTAAGCGTTTTGTACTCAGTGTTTACTTTTGCAGCCCTCGGTGGTTACTCTCCATTCTTCAGGTTACAAACCTTGATCCAATGGTTCGTTCTGCCTCTGCTGTCCCAGAACAACACTGACGCACTCCATTCTGAAATGTGGAATTGTGCTCCCAGAATTCAATTTCCATTTCTGTCAATGTCAGTCTCTCTCTCTATTCCAATGCCCAGTAAAACGTAGCTGTCATTAATTTCACAGTGAAAGGTATTCTGCCAGACTGACCACAAGAGCCCATTTTGCACTTAGTTTACATCCACCATCTCCTGGCTATCCGAGGGACTCATGTGGAAATGATTCATTCAGTACATTGAAAGCAGTCAGAGTATGTTCCACCAATCCAGGTCCTAATGGATTCAATTTGTTGAATTACTCCCACGAAATGTAGATAAAATGATCAAAATACATGTCAGAACCTTTGGTTTTCTAAATGCCTCCAGTTAGCTGCATCAGAACAGCGTCCTCGATAAACGCAGAATCAATGCATTTTGGGGTCAAGCAGCAGAACGGACAGCAAGTTGGTTTGATGCACTCTTGATTCCCATAGTAAGTCCTCTTCGCAGATTCCTGTCACCGATCGTGGTACAGTAAGAGAAGAAAATGGGAAAGAGGAACAGGAACATTCATTCAGCCCATTGAGCCGACTCCGCTATTCAATGCGATCATGGTTGATCTCATCTCAGCCTGAACTGCACTTTGCTGCCCTTTCTCCACAACACTGACTAATGTTTCTATCTCCTCCTTAAATATACTCAATGCCACCGCATCTGCCGCAATCGTGGGCAGTGAATGCCATAGATTCATGCCCCTTTGCGAGAAGCAATTTCAAGTTATCTATGTTTAAGATCTGCTATCTCTCATACTAAAACTTTGTCCAGTCAATCCAAGCATGAACGTGTATGTTCCCGGGAGGAATGTGCTCAATTGAGCTTCTAAATTGGGAATACATTAAAAAAAACATAATTTACGTAATATGCGTTTTGCTCACTTTATTACCCAGTCCGAATAGCTCTTGAGAGGGTGATGGTGAGATGCATTTCTGAACAGCTGCGGTCAATGTGTTGTAGGTGCACAGATGTTTGCGGGGGTGGGAGGAGGGGGGGGGCGGTGGGGGTGCTGATGGGGAGGCAGGCGACTTCCAAGATTTGATGCAGCGAAAGTGAAGGATTGAGTTCTTGTGGCCTGTCTGGCAATGTTTCCCATTTCTGAATCTCAATTGTACAACTTCCTCCCGGGTATATACACGTTCATTCTTGTGGGGCAACTTGGAGTGACTGGTCATAGTTTCAGTATAATAGGTAGCAGATCTGAAACATAGACAAGGAGAAATTGCTTCTCGCAAAGGGTCGTCAATCTATGGAATTCACTGCCCAATTTGCGGCAGATGCAGGGACATTGAGTATAGTTAAGGAGGAGATATTAATATTTGTAAGGATTGTGGAGAATGCGCAGGAAAGGAAAGGATTGGAATATGGGGTTTGGGGTGTACAGGACAGGACACAGAAGTGTTTTGGAAACCTGGGAAAAGTTTGCGCAGGAGCAGAGGAAATGGGAGAAACACTTTTTCGAATGAAATCTGTTCAGGGCCTATAAATGATAAAAGTGCGACATGGAGATTTTCATATCATGGACGAAATCGGCATGTGCTGAATCAGAGTCATAGAATCCCTACCGTGCAGAAGGAGGTCACGGGGTGGCACGTTGGCACAGTGCTTAGGACTGCTGCTTCACAGCACCAGAGACCCAAGTTCAACTCAAGGACTGGGTTACTGTTTGCGTGGAGTCTGCACGTTCTCCCCGTGTCTGCGTGGATTTCCTCTTGATGCTCTGGCTTCCTCACAAATCCGAAAGACGTGCTACAGTGGCATTGCTAAACTTTCCCTTAATTTACCCAAACAGGCGCTGTAGTGTGGAGACGAGGGGATGTTCACAGGAACTTCATTGCAGTGTTAATATAAGCCTACTTGTGACACTAATAAACTTTGATCTTTTCAGTCCTTGTGGCCCATCGAGGCTGCTCTGACACTATCAATTGAGTTTCTGAAATGGGAACACATTCTTTAACTTAATTTATGTGATTTGGGTGTTGCTGACATTATTACCCACACAGGGAATCCCCGATGATTAATTGAGTTACTGAATTACACACCCAGGCCTCTCCATGCAAACCTGCTAATTCCCCTGGCAAAAAGGGTGAATTAACGTGGCTATTCAATCTAACCTGGGCATTTATGAACTGTGGGAAGAAACCCGATCACCCGGGTAGAAACCCACACAGACAGGGGGAATATGTGCAAACTCCACACAATCACCTGAGGCTGGAATTGAACCCGCGTGCCGTGCGTTGTGAAGCTGCAGTGCTCACTCTTTGGCAGGGTACTTCCCTCGCTGAAGTATGTGGCCTGGATTTATGAACGGGGTAACGTCTATTCCTGGGCGTACCCAAAATTGGAGATGCTCTTTTCATCAGAAAAGTGCGGCCGGGGAATTTTCTGAAGTTGCCTTTGGTTCAAGGGAACAAGATGTCTGGTTGGTAGTCTCAGCATGGAGAGTTTCTGCTCCTGGGAGTAAGATGTGCTGGGGACGGTGAGAACCTGAAGAATGTCGTGTGCTGGGAAGAATGTGAACTGAAATGTGTACAAGGCTGCAGAACATTCATTCCTGTATCCGAAATGGGGCGGGGTCTATATCTGCACTGTATGTGCTCTGGACAGATTGTGAAACTGGGGAAGAAAAAATTATTGAAGGTTTGAAGACAAGTGTCCTGATGAGGAATTTGAAGAGTATGGCCTGGGGAGTGCCCAACTGTCTAATGCTGGGACCAGTGTGACCTGCAGTGGGTCGTATTCTGGCGATGGACTATTCCTGGAAATTGAATCCACGGGAATGTCCAATGGTGGAGGGGGAGTAGCACTGGACGAAGTTTGTCTGAAATTTTTTCCAACGCTGAATATGTTATATTGCTGGAAATCTGTGATTCTCCACTCCTCCATTGCAATAACTCCTAACATAATGTGTAGTCGGTAATTTTAATATCTAACACCAGTGCTCCACGAGCAAACACTCACCGCAACCCACCCCACCCCCTTTCAATTTTGCTGATGCTGCAATCCCATGTTCATTGTTCGTTCAGGTACGGATTTAATCAGTGATGTTCAGCTTCTGCTCTGTTTTCTATCTCACAGTTAATTTACTGGGAATTGTGATCCTCTGCCGGGGAAAATGTGGCCTCTCACAATGCACCACTCGCTACCTGGTGGCCATGGCGATGGCAGACCTATTGGTGATAATCACAGACATCATTCTCACTCAGGTAAATGGCGATTATTTCCCAGTGAGTTTCCTGGACCTCACTCCTGTGTGTAGTTTTAAAGGTGTCATGCGAACGGCATCTAGAGACTGTTCTGTTTGGTTCACTGTCGCTTTCTCGTTTGATCGATTCGTGGCCATTCGCTGTCAAAAACTGAACACTAAATATTGCACTGGAAAAACTGCGGCTGTAGTTCTAGCAACGATCAGCATCGTTTTCTGTGCAAAGAACATCCCTTGGTATTTTACAAAGGAACCTGCAGTGATAATAGACGGCGTCCCGTGGACCTGTGTTACAAAGAAAATCTATTGGACGGATCCCAGATGGGTTGGATTTTCATGGCTGGATGCACTTTTAACACCATTGCTCCCATTCGCTTTAATATTGTTGATTAATACTCTGACAGTCAGACACATTTTAGTGACCAGTCAAGTCCGTAAGGCATTGAGGGCTCAGAGTAATGGAGACAATCGCAGTGACCCAGAGATGGAGAGCAGAAGGAAGTCAATGATTTTACTCTTCACCATATCTGGAGTTTTTATTCTTCTGTGGTCAGTGTTTGTCATATATTTCTTGTACGTTAGAATTGGACGAATACTTTCTGTCACCTACCCTGAATATATATTGCAACAAGTCGCATTCATGCTGCGGGGTTTAAGCTGCTGCATAAACACTTTCATTTATGCGGTGACTCAATCGAGGTTTCGGAAGCAGATCGAGATAGTACTGAAATATCCAATCACATCAATTATTCAATTAATTAATAAACAAAATTGACAGAAGACCAATCAGCCACAGTGTTTGGTGACTAAGTCAACGAGGAGTCCCGAACACTAACGGACAAAACATTCCTGACAGCCATTCAGAGACTAGCCTAATTGACTGAAGACTGCATCAGCCACACAGCACCATCGCCTGCGGATTGGAAGCCACCTCAAACAACCAACAAATTCATCTCGCTTACCATCTGAGGCTTCAGCTGGTCAGGAGCTTGGACTGCTGATATGCCACCTCAGCTAATCAGAGGCTCGGGTTTCAGGCGGACTGTCGCATGAGCCAATGCGAGAGCACCACTCGCTGACTAACAGCAGGTTCAGCAAGTTCGTGGCATCTATTCGTTGATGGACAGACACCTCAGCCAATCAGCAAGCTTCTTCGACTGGAGGAGATGTTGTCAGCCAATCAGCTATTCGAGCCGTTGACTGACAGCATCCTTATCCAACCACGGAGCTTCAGCGCGTGACACGCAGACCTCACAGCCAATTTGGGCTTGCCACCTGAAAGCCGGAAATACTTCCAGTTATCAGGGATCTGACGACAAACACTCACAGTGTCATGAAGCAGTCAGCTTGCTCTGACTTCTGCATCACTCAAACAGCAATGCTCCATCCACTACGTAGGATTGTATTACAGTCATTGACATTGACATTTTACTGACGGCTAATGAACCAAACATTGATTCCTTAAATTGTGATGGATGTGTCGCCTGTTCAATGACAGCTTTTAACATAGAATCCTGGGATCCCTATAGTGCAGGAGGAGGTCACTCGGACCATAGGGCCTGCGCCGATAACAATCCCACCCAGTCCCTATTCTTATAACCCCGTGCATTTAAAATGCCCGTCCCCCTGACACGAAGGGTCAATTTTGCATCCCAATCCAACTAACCTGCACATGATTTGGATTGTGGGAGGAAACCAGAGCACCCGAAGGGAACCCACGCAGACACGGGAGAATGTGCCAACTAACACAGGCAGCCACCCGAGGCCGGAATTGAACGCAGGTCCCTGGGCGCTGTGAGAATTCATAGAATTCATAGAATCCCGACAGTACAGAAGGAGGCCATTCAGACCATCGAGACTCCACCGACCAGTATCCCACGCAGGCCACATTCCCATTATCCCACACATTTACGCTGCTAATCTCTCTGACACTGGGGTCAATTTAACATGGCCAATCAACGTAACCCGCACATCTTTGGACCCTGGGAGGAAACCGGAGCAACCGGAGGAAACCCATGCAAGCACGGGGAGAACGTTCAAACTCCACACAGACAGTGACCCAAGGCTGGAATTGAACCCAGGTTTCTGGGCGCTGTGAGGCAGCAGTGCCATGCACTCTGCCACTGTGCTGCCCAAATGTCAACATAACAGCTGTCAGATCCAATCAGAGACCTCTGACCACGAATGAAGCAAATATTCGTCGGGTTTTTAATAGTGGGGAACAGGGCCTTAAATTACAGCAGGCTTCCAGCAAGATGGGCTGGAAGGAAGGGCTGAACAGTAGCAAATGAAATTCAGCCCAGATATGTGCGACATGAGACACTTGGGCAGGGCAAAAAAGAAAGGGGGATTAATTCTAGGTCTGTGACCAGTGGTGTTCCGCAGGGCTCTGTACTGGGACCTCTGTTGTTTGTGATATACATAAATGATTTGGAAGAAGATGTAGCAGGTCTGATTAGTAACTTTGCGGACGACACAAAGATTGCTGGAGTTGCGAATAGTGATGAACATTGTCAGAGAATACAGCAGGATATAGATAGGCTGGAAAATTGGGCGGAGAAATCCCAGATGGAATTTAATCCAGATAAATGCGAAGTGATGCATTTTCGTAGATCTAATGCGGGAGGAGGGGGGGGGGGGAGCTATACAATAAAAGGCAGAACCATCAGGAGTATAGACACACAGATGGACCTGGGTGTGCAAGTCCACAGATCCTTAAAGGTGGCAACACAGGTGGAAAAGGTGGTGAAGAAGGCATATGTCATGCTTGCCTTTAGGACAGGGCATAGAGTATAAAAGTTGGCATATGATGTTGCAGTTATATAGAACGTTGGTGAGACACATTTGGAATACTGCATCCAATTCTGGTCACCACAGTACCAGAAGGACGTGGAGGCTTTGGAGAGAGTGCAGAAAAGATTTACCAGGATGTTGTCTGGTATGGAGGGTATTAGCTATGAGGTGAGATTGAGTAAACTAGGGTTGTTCTCCCTGGAAAGACGGAGGTTGAGGGGCGACCTAATAGAAATTTATAAAATTATGAAGGGCCTAGATAGGGTGAACAGTTGGAAGCTTTTTCCCAGGTCGGAAATGACGAACACAAGGGGTCACAAGTTCAAGGTAAGGGGGGCAAGGTTCAATACAGATAGGCGGGGGACGAATTTTACACAGAAGGTGGTGGGGGCCTGGAATGCACTGCCAAGCAAGGTGGTTGAGGCAGACACGCTGGGATCATTAAAGACTTATCTAGATAGCCACATGAGCAGACTGGGAATAGAGGGATACAAACGGATGGTCTAGTTAGGAACACATGCTCGGTGCAGGCTTGGAGGGCCGAAGGGCCTATTCCCGTGCTCTATTGTTCTTTGCTCTTTGTTTTTTGCTAATTGTGAACACGAGGAACATGAGAAGGACCGCGAATCAGACGGATTTTTGTGAGCATGTCCATTCTTCAAGGCAGCAGAAGAGCTGGTTTAAATGGTTAAGAAGCCCTTTATACCTGCCCTTACAGAGTGAGGCATAACTTAAGGGTAGGGTTGTTATGATGGAACTATATAAAACATTGGTTAGGCCATTGCGAGGTAGCGTGTGGAGATTTTGAACCCACGTTAAACGAGGGCTATGTCTGCGCTGGGAATGGCTCAAATGAGATTTACCAGGATATTTCCTGGGCTGGAAAATTTTAGTTATGGAGACAGATTGGATAGACGAAAAGCAAATGACAGCGGATACTGGAATCGGAAAGCACAAGAGAAAATGCTGTAAAATCTCAACAGGTCTGGCAGCATCTGTAAGGAGGAAAAAGGGCTGACATTTCTAGTTCAGATGAGCCTTTGTCAATGCTTACAAAGGATCATCAAGACTCGAAACGTCAATTATTTTCTGTCCTCAAACAGTCTGCTGCCAGACCTGCTGAGATTTTCCAGCATTTTCTCAGGTTAGAACATAGAACATAGAACATTACAGCGCAGAACAGGCCCTTCGGCCCACGATGTTGCACCGACCAGTTAAAAAAAAACTGTGACCCTCCAACCTAAACCAATTTCTTTTCGTCCATGAACCTATCTACGGATCTCTTAAACGCCCCCAAACTAGGCGCATTTACTACTGATGCTGGCAGGGCATTCCAATCCCTCACCACCCTCTGGGTAAAGAACCTACCCCTGACATCGGTTCTATAACTACCCCCCCTCAATTTAAAGCCATGCCCCCTCGTGCTGGATTTCTCCATCAGAGGAAAAAGGCTATCACTATCCACCCTATCTAAACCTCTAATCATCTTATATGTTTCAATAAGATCCCCTCTTAGCCGCCGCCTTTCCAGCGAAAACAATCCCAAATCCCTCAGCCTCTCCTCATAGGATCTCCCCTCCATACCAGGCAACATCCTGGTAAACCTCCTCTGCACCCTCTCCAAAGCCTCCACATCCTTCCTGTAATGTGGGGACCAGAACTGCACACAGTACTCCAAGTGCGGCCGCACCAGAGTTGTGTACAGTTGCAACATAACGCTACGACTCCTAAATTCAATCCCCCTACCAATAAACGCCAAGACACCATATGCCTTCTTAACAACCTTATCTACTTGATTCCCAACTTTCAGGGATCTATGCACACATACACCTAGATCCCTCTGCTCCTCCACACTATTCAAAGTCCTCCCGTTAGCCCTATACTCAACACATCTGTTATTCCTACCAAAGTGAATTACCTCACACTTCTCCGCATTAAACTCCATCCGCCACCTCTCGGCCCAACTTTGCAACCTGTCTAAGTCTTCCTGCAAACTACGACACCCTTCCTCACTGTCTACCACACCACCGACTTTGGTGTCATCAGCAAATTTGCTAATCCACCCAACTATACCCTCATCCAGATCATTAATAAATATTACAAACAGCAGTGGCCCCAAAACAGATCCTTGAGGTACACCACTTGTAACCGCACTCCATGATGAATATTTACTATCAACCACCACCCTCTGTTTCCTATCCGCTAGCCAATTCCTGATCCAATTTCCTAGATCACCCCCAATCCCATACATCTGCATTTTCTGCAGAAGCCTACCATGGTGAACCTTATCAAACGCCTTACTAAAATCCATATATACCACGTCCACTGCCTTGCCCCCATCCACCTCCTTGGTCACTTTCTCAAAAAACTCAATAAGGTTAGTAAGGCACGACCTACCTGCCACAAAACCATGCTGACTATCACCTATCAATTCATTACTCTCCAAATAACTATAAATCCTATCCCTTATAATTTTTTCCAACATCTTGCCGACAACAGAAGTGAGACTCACCGGTCTATAATTCCCGGGGAAGTCTCTGTTCCCCTTCTTAAACAATGGGACAACATTCGCTAACCTCCAATCTTCTGGTACTATACCAGAGGCCAACGACGACCTGAAGATCAGAGCCAGAGGCTCTGCAATCACTTCTCTTGCCTCCCAGAGAATCCTTGGATAAATCCCATCCGGACCAGGGGATTTATCTATTTTCAGACCCTCCAGAATATCCTGCACATCCTCCTTATCAACTGTAATACTGTCTATTCTACTCCCTTGCAACCCAGTGTCCTCCTCAGCTATATTCATGTCCCCTTGCGTGAACACCGAAGAGAAATATTGGTTCAATGCTTCACCAATCTCCTCCGGTTCCACACATAACTTCCCTCTGCCATCTATAACTGGCCCTAAACTTGCCCTAACCAACCTTCTGTTCTTGACATACCTATAGAACGCCTTAGGATTCTCTTTAACCCTATCCGCCAAAGTCTTCTCATGTCCCCTTTTAGCCCTTCTAAGCTCGCTCTTCAACTCCCTCTTAGCCAATCTAAAGCTTTCTAGTGCACTACCCGAGTGCTCACGTCTCATCCGAACATAAGCCTCCTTTTTCTTTTTAACCAACAAAGAAACTTTTTTGGTGCACCACGGTTCCCTAGCCCTACCAATTCCTCCTTGCCTGACAGGGACATACCTATCACAGACTCGCAGTAGCTGCTCCTTGAAAAAACTCCACATGTCGGACGTTCCCAGTCCCTGTAATCTCCTAGTCCAACCTATGTTTCCTAATTCTCTCCTAATAGCCTCATAATTACCCTTCCCCCAGCTAAAACCACTGGCCCGAGGTTCATGCCTATCCCTTTCCATCACTAAGGTGAACGTAACCGAATTGTGGTCACTATCACCAAAATGCACACCAACTTCCAAGTCTAGCACCTGGTCTGGCTCATTTCCCAGCACCAGATCCAATATAGCCTCACCTCTAGTTGGCCTGTCTACATACTGAGTCAAAAAACCTTCCTGCACGCTTTGAACAAAAACTGACCCCTCTAACGAGCTAGAGCTATAACAATTCCAGTCAATATTAGTCAAGTTAAAATCCCCCATAACAATTGCCCTATTACTTTCACTCCTAAGCAGGATTGACTCCGCAATCCTTTCCTCAACCTCTCTAGAACTTTTAGGAGGTCTATAAAAGACTCCCAACAGGGTGACCTCTCCTCTCCTATTTCTAATCTCCGCCCATACTACCTCAACAGATAAGTCCTCATCAAACCTCCTCTCTGACACTGTGATACAATCTCTGACCAATAATGCTACCCCTCCCCCTCTTCTACCTCCTTCCCTACTTCGACTAAAACATTTGAACCCCGGGACCTGCAGCATCCATTCCTGCCCTGCTCTATCCATGTCTCTGAAATAGCCACAACATCGAAGTCCCAGGTACTGATCCACGCTGCAAGTTCACCCACTTTATTGCGAATACTCCTGGCATTGAAGTATACACATTTCAAACCCTGCTCCACCCCACCTCTGCAATGCCGTGCATTGCAGTCCCCATCCATGCATCCCTCACTTTCAGCCCCACTACTCAGGATCCCTCCCCCCCCCCGAATCAGTTTAAACCTCCCTGCATGGCCTTAGCAAATTTACCCCCCAGGATATTGGTCCCCTTCTGATTAAGGTGTAGACCATCCTTCTCATAGAGGTCACACCTTCCCCAGTACGAGCCCCAATTGCTTAAGTACCTGATCCCCTCCCTCCTGCACCATCCCCTCAGCCATGAATTCAAACCTTCCCTCTCCCTATTCCTCTCTAAACTATCCCGTGGTACAGGCAAGAGTCCAGAGATAACCACTCTGTCAGTCTTGGCCTTTAGTTTCCACCCCAACTCCACAAATCCCTGCCTAATATCCCCTTCCCCTATCCTCCCTATGTCGTGTGTCCCCACATGTACAATAACTTGTGGTTTATCTCCCTCCCCCCTAAGAGTCCTGAATACCCTGTCAGACACATCCCGGACCCCAGCCCCTGGTAGGCAACACACCAACCCTGAGTCCCTACCTTTAGTTCCGACCCTCCTATCTGTCCCCTTAATTGTGGAGTCCCCAATCACAAGGCCCAGTCTTTTACAGTGGGAGGAGGGGAGGGGGGCATGGTTCTGATGTATAAAATTATGAGGCGTATAGATAGAGCAGACAGATATAAACGGCTCCACTTGGTCGATGGATCAATCTCAAGCAGACAGAATTAAAAGAAGAGGCAGAAAGTTTAGAGCGGATGTGAGTAAAATATTTTATCATTCAAAGGGTGGGAGCCTGGACCTCACTGCCTGAAAGGAGGGTTGGTGAAAGAGACCCTCATAACATTTAAGAAATATTTAGATGTGCACGTGCCATGCCAAGGCATACACTGCGATGGACCAAGCCCTGGACAATTGGATTAGATGGGCTTGATGGGTGCAGATGTGAAGGGTCAAAGTACCTTTATCAGTGCCGTTGAAACGCATGACTCACTGGTTCCATGAATGCACCATAATAATAGAAATAACTTTGTAAAAAAAAGTCAATATATGAGCGTCGCACTCAACTCAGCATGCCAAGCGTAGTCAATGACAAGACCTTGAACTAATCAATGAATTCGTTGCAGCTCATTAATCAATACGAATTCAACCCTACACCGGGCCCAGCATAATGACGTCACAGACTGCGAACTTAGTGTGAGGGTAAGAAACGATTCTTAAGTTGGAGTTGCATCGAGAATTATGGGAGTTCAACTTTATTTCACTGATGTAAATTGAAGGGGCAACCAGATGGCATAAAGTTACAGGGTTACTAAGGTGCCACAGTCAAGATTAAGAAGGAGATCCATTGTCAGCAATATACAAATGTTACAACACAGCAATTTGAGCCATCACATTTTTCACACTTCTCTGAAATGGCAATTCTCTTGGATCAGATCTCCCTCCTTCTCACCATAAATAGGCATTCTGTTCACTTTCTGACAACAATCTAACTCCTTTCTGAATGTTTTCAAATGAACCTGCCGACACCACGTACTCAGGCAGTGCATTCCCAATGCTCACCACTGGGTGAAAATGTGGTGAAAATGCCTTAGTTTATTTCATCATTGTTTCGTTTACTGACTAATTTAAATTGGAGCCAGCTAATTTTCAATAATTTCTGAAATGGGGCCTATTTCGTCCTATCTTCTCTGCACTACACATAATTTTGGATACCTCGATCAAATCTCTCAAACGTCTCTGCCCAGAGGGAACCCCTCCTAACTATCCCGTCTATCGTCATCACTGAAGCTCCTCATGACTTAGATAGCATTCTCGTTAAACGGCTCTGTGCGATATAAAATATGTTCAAATGCTTCCCAAAGTAAGGTCCACGGAACTGGACGCATTAGACCAGCTGAGACTTTCACAAATCCTGCGTAACCCCTTTGCTCTTGCATTGTATTCTACTTCAGAACTTTCCAGAAAGTGGTCATTTTAGATTTCAATAAAGCCTACAGTATATTATATGGTGTGTTAGCTCAAGATATTCTGCCACATTGAACCACTACCCTTCTGCTCTTGTTGATTTAATTATCCACCCTTTATTTTACACTGTCTCGACATGTTCACCCTACTCTTACGAACGGTCTTGGTAAGAGCTCTCATAAATTGTTCAATTCCGAAATGGGACCACAAAGTTCTTATGATCCGAAGTAAGGAGACATGAGCTGTCTGTACTTTCTTACTCAACCCAATCCTTTGCTTGCTACAAAGTTAAATTAAAACTGAGGCTAACTGTTGCCAATGCATTTCGTCCCATGTTGGTTAGCTTTTGCCAATCGATGCATTTTCTTAATGCTTAGAAGGAATGAATTAAACGAGGCTTCCTTGTTTCAAAGAACGAGGCCGATTAGTAGTTACAAAAACCTGGGGAAAATAATTGAACATAACTACAATAGATTCATGTAGGAATTGAGAAGTTAAGAGTCCAAATCTATGCTAAAATATAAGGATATATTAATCAGCCCCTGGATGTTCCGTCAGGTGTAAACAGCAGCACAAATCTGGCCATTAAGCTGTTTGATTCGAGAAGAGTCATCGGGCAGAACTGCACTCAGTTGGGAAAACCTACTTCCCCATGGTAGCTGAAGATGCTATCCTATTTCCTTTAGATTGTGGTTTCTGCTCAGCCTTGCCTCCAACAAAAATGAGACAAACTATTCCACTGCAAACGGCAGGGGGGATTGGTTGGTGATTCTTCTTGTCTCTGTGACCCTCACGCACTGCAGCAACACACGAACGCTCACATCAGGTTTAAAGCATTTGCACTCATTTCCCTGCTTATTTATTCAAGGAAATTCTTTCAGTGAATGTTTATTTCCATTCATCTCGGACCATTTACTCATTCTGAGGTCTACGGGGAGGACGGCACGGTGGTACATTAGTTAGCACTATTGTCTTACAGGAGCAAGGCCCTGAGTTGAATTCCGACCTCGGGTGACTGTGTGTGTGGAGTTTGCACTTTCTCCCCATGTCTGCGTGGGTTTCCTCAGGTACTCTGGTGTACTCCTACAGTCCAAAGAGGTGCAGGTGAATTGGCGTGTTAAATTGATCCTGAGTGTCAGGGGGATTAGCAGGACAAATACGTGGGGTTCCGAGGAAAGGGCCTGGTGGGATTGTTGTTGGTACGAGCTCGATGGGCCAAGTGGCCTCTTTGTTCACTGCAGGAATTCTATGATAATATATGATCATTCAACATGAGATGGATTTTTGGATTCCTGTTGAAGTATGACCATCAGTCTCCATTGTGTCAACAGCCAAAGGAGATCAATGTTCCATTTAATATTTTCCAATCAATTGTCTGTGTTTGAACTGACACTGACAAATCGTTAGGTGCAGCATTCAATATTCTCAAAGGACAGTTATGTCAAATATAATGCACATAAGAATTGTCCACATAGCAATAATTTTACATTTTAATAAAGTTCATTGTATAATATTGCATTTTATATTAACTCAAGATGTCTTGCAACATTCAACGACTATCCAACTGCTATTGTTTTTTTTCACGATGTACCCATTATTGTATATTGTCTCCACATGATTGTCCCTGTTATGACCAGTATTGTGGTACAGTCCCCAGAATTGTTAAATTGCCAAACAGGATCCCAAATTTGTTATGATCCGGGGTGAGGAGGAATGAACTGTTTTCACTTCCTTGTTGAACGCACTGATGATGATACAGGGATTGAAACATAGAAACTTGAAGAAATCGAAGCAGGTTTATTTAATTCATTCGTTCGAGCCTGCTCCATCTTTCAACATGATCATAGCCAATCTTATATTTCAACCACGAAGCCCGTGCCCCATGTGTTCCAAGGTTAAAGTTTATTTATTCGTCACACTTAATGCTTCCATTATCACTGCAAATAATTTACTGTGAAATTTCCCTGGTCGCCACATCCCACTGCTTGTTCGGGTGAATGCACCGAACCAGACACGGGGAGAACGTGCAAACTCCACACAGACAGTGACACAAGCCGGGAACTGAACCCCAGGCCCTGGCGCTGTGAGGCAGCAGTGCTAACCACTGTGCCACCGTGCCGTCATCCAGTATCCAGAAGAGGGTGGATTGGTAAAGGTTTGAGTATGATTCTGACACTATCTCGAAGAGAGCAGATTGTTACAAAACACGGTTTATTTATCCTTCCGATCTCTGTACTGTGAGTTTGAGATATGTTCATTTTCGCCTGGTTGTACTGTTTTAAGTCTGATCTCAGTGCCTCTTGACCTCTCAATGTTCATTCTGGGCCTTTCCTCAAAGGCCAACATTTCAAAGTACCAGGAGTGTGCTTCGTGTGGAATAACAAATAATGCATTATAGATTGTCAGATTATCCCCTCTTTTCAACTTTATCCCTCTGGAATTTCAAATGATTTGTTAATCTGTACCAATGGAATCCAGTGTTCCAAATATTGTTCTTTACCAATTACTATCCATGTTAAATCTGCAATTACTTAATTGTCTCTGAATTGCTCCACTTATTCTTTAAAAATGGAGTCTGTAAGTTTGTCGTTAATGAAGTCAGATAATGTCAATATATCGTGAGGGCCGTCTGTCAAGTGAGTGGAATCAACTTCTACATTTTCAATCAAGGACATACGACTTGACGTTGACACCAACTTATCCTCTTGCTTTTTTAAAATCCAAAACCAGACTTTTTTATGCATTCGTGGGACATGGGCGTCGTTGACTGGCAAGCATTTATTGCCCATCATAGTTGCCCTTGAGAAGATGCTGGGGAGCTGCCGTCTTGAATCGCTGCAGTCCATGTTCTGTGGGTTGACCACAATGCCGATAGGGAGGGAGTTCCAGAATTTTGACCCAGAGACTACGAAGGAACGGCGATATATTTCCAAGGCACGATGGTGAGTGGCCTGGAGGGGAACTTGCAGCTGATGGTGTTCCCATTTATCTACTGCACTTGTCCTTCTCGATGAAAGTGATCATTGGTTTGGAAGGTGCTGTCTAAGGATCTTTGGTGAATGGCCTCAGCCCATTCATTTACCCCAAGTGGTCATTTGATGATTCAAGCAAAGAAGTGCTAACTATGGAGGGCAGTAATATCAGTAAGTAATATGGGAACGTGCGTACGTCCTAAAAGCTTTATCTGTGTCCGGAACCATTTCAATAACTTCTGCTGATCTTTGCACTCATCCACGACCATTATATCGGGTCAGAGCAACCATGGAAAATGAATTTGACACCTCTAAGACAGACAATGTCACTGTGATCCTGTAATTTCTTCCATTCCCATAACACCCTATGCCAGTGCACGTTGTTGTGGATTACACTGAGTATCTTCATAATCACATCTGATGTAAATCTGATTCCCCACTGCCACCAAGGCAACAAATTGTATATGTATGCATGTGACTGTGTCTGCGATTGTGACTCTGTGTGTGTGTGTGTGTGTGTGTGTGTGTGTTTGTGTCGGTGTCCATGCATTTGTATGGATATATATCTTTGAGTGTGTGATTATGAAGATACTCAGTAACAGCAATTAGGAATGGACAATATATTCTGTCCTAGACAGAGAGAGACCCACGACGCGGGAAAAAAATAAACTAGCTGGTGTCTTGTTCTTTATGTGTTGTATATTGAGGCAGACTACCACTGTAGTTCCTGATCAGAGCTGTCAAAAGTTTGTTTCTCCTGACTGTCCAAGTAAATGTTGTCACTTTAGCCCCTCCGGGCATGGTGATATCCTGGCATCTGAACCGGACCTATGAATAGAAACCGTTTTGCATTTATTGTGATCTTGAGGTGCGTTGAAAGTTTGACTTGCGCGCTGAAAAAGCATGTCGTGTTAATAGTTGTATGTTTAACGGAAGGACATTTTGAGATACCATTAGGTCATAGTGAGGGAGTGTGATGGAGAATGTGTCCAGCAAATGTTCTCACAATTGCAGCAATCCTCACTTTTCAGCTTTTTGGCAGAGATCAAAAGTTCAAAGATCTGCTTATCAGTTTTTGTAAAGAGCTATTGGATTTTGATATGGACTGTGGATTGAAGAAGACAACGAAAAAGAAGCTACAAAAGAATACGTTTGAGCTTTTTCTGCTATTGATAGATTTTCTTGCTGGTTCAAGCCTCTGGTTTGGTCCTAACCCGGGTGCAGAACCACTCAACGTTTAAACTAAGTTTGCAACAGTTTCTCGAACACCAGGCCAAGGGTTCTAGAACACACTCCGAATAAAAGCGGAGACATCAGGAGAAGACGTGCTTATGCATTGAAATTACTTTGTGAAGCGCCGTATTATTTCCGCTTACTCAGTGGGTGATAATTCGACATCAGATTCAGAAGCGATATGTCCATCCTGACTGTGGAGCCTCTGTTTGCCATACCCTCGCAGCTTAACCGGGTTTCTCCAAATCACATGTACAGCCCTCACATACCTGTGATGCACGAGTTCAAATACATCACCAGGAAATTCGATCCAAACGGAAACTGCACTGAAGTGAAAGACAGTGTTGGGTTTTGGAAGAGCAAGTGCCAGGTGAAGGTGACCTTGAATACCGATGTGAAGGGAGTGCCCCCCTACACCACAAACATCTTGGCTCCATTATCTCAAATGGAGGAAGTCGAGCCTGACTTATCTATGCGGAACAACCGTGAGTGTGTCGCAGCTGCGGCAAAACTGAACAAGTTGCTGTCAACTGCAGCGCCACCTTCTGCACAAACTGCATTCAGGATGTACAAATAACAAGGACAGTAAAGAAAGCAAATGCTGCAACCTGTATGGGAGGCTCGCCATCTTTAGAAGGCCTGTCCACAAAGTGGTGCACACATTAGCAGTGGTGCTCAGAAAAAGAAGGTAATCATAACGGAGGTTCTTGTACGTTCCAACTGCAAAACATACACCACTGCTCATAATGCACAGAAGACATGGCATCTGAGCAAAAGCTGGAGGCCAGAGCACACCCGAAGGACTCATTACCACCCGCATCAGAAGAGGAAGATTCACTGGAAGTGGAGGGAACATAACAAGGACACTGGCAGGAAAAATCGTAAGCGCAAAACACTTTTAACTAGCGCCTAAACGTTCAGCCTTCACTCTGATGAGCATGGACAAGTTAGCGGTTCCTGCCAAAATGACCAGCTAAACACGAAGTTGGAATGGGAGCCACAGCAATATCAGAACACAAACGATGAATGTAACAAAACATCCAGCGATTATTAACCACCGGTTGATTGGAGCAGCAAATGAATTGACACACCCCAGAAACCAGAAACTAAATGCAAGGACGCATCAAATCACTTGAACCTGTAACTTAATAGGAACTGAACGTTGAACGTGGTAAATTTACACTTTAATCATTGATATAAAAATAGGCGACATCAACGTGTAAAGCATTAAATAAACTTTACAATATGTCGTCAAGTGTGCTTAGCTGGTGAATGGTAAAAAAAATAACGGACCTCTGCAGCTAAAGATAGTTGCCGATCTGGCCGTCACGCGGGCCATCCATCTGATTAGGGCCAAATGATTGTCGTTCCTCGGCTCCACTATTCTGGTGCAGAGTGACAACTTCAACATTAAAACATATATGGAGTTGGTGAGCAGGGCCCTTGCAGGAATGCTCACACACAAAAACTCTCCTCTCAGACAGGTTAATGTGAATCCCACGCCCGAAGGAGTGCGCGTCTGTCAGCAGCTCCCATTCATGTTTCCCACTTCCAGGCTGGTCATAGAATCATAGAATCCCTATAGTGCAGAAGGAGGCCATTCGGCCCATCGAGTCTGCACCGACCACAATCCCACCCAGGCTCTACCCCCACATATTTTACCCGCTAATCCCTCTAACCTACGCATCTCAGGGGCAATTTTTAACCTGACCAATCAACCTAACCCGCTCATCTTTGGACTGTGGGAGGAAACCGGAGCACCCGGAGGAAACCCACGCAGACACGAGGAGAATGTGCAAACTCCACACAGACAGTGACCCGAGCCGGGAATCGAACCTGGGATCCTGGAGCTGTGAAGCAGCAGTGCTAACCACTGTGCTACCGTGCCGCCCCTGGTCATACTGGGCGGTGACTTCCACTGCGTCACCGAAATGGCTGGACGATCCAGCAGGATCGACAGCAAAAGGGATGTCACTTCCAGACTTCTGATGGAAACGGTAAACGATGCTAAGCCACAAGACGTCTTCAGCCACCCTGCTAACGAAGCACAGTGTAGACATGCAAATTCTGGGACTGATGGGATTGTCTGCTCACACATAACTTTCTTGTTTGTCTCCTGTGCATTGGCAGCAGATTAACACACATCAAAGTAGTTGAGGCCAAAATTTTGTGTGATTCCGAGAAGAAGTTAGTTGGAGCTCTTGGGGCTAAGGTGGGCAAAGTATATGGGGCGAAGGCGGGATCTCGATATTGCATTTGATGAACAGCCACGATCAAAATGAATGGCTGAGCAGCGTCGGAGGACCAAATGTCTACTCCTGCTTCCATTTTCCAGGTTTTTAAGCAAGCCGATGTTATGTGATGACCTCGACCTCCTGCAGCCCAAAGGTCATCTACCAGAAAACTAGAGGGTGGACTGGGGGACATGAGAGGTAAATAGAAAACTGGGAATCTCATAGAAACATAGAATAAAGGAGCAGGAACTGACCATTTGGCCCTTCGAGCCTGCTCCGCCATTCATTACGTTCATGGCTGACCGTCCAACTCAATAGCCTAATCCTGCTTTTTCCCCATAACCGTTGATCCCATCCGCCCCAAGTGCTATATCGAGCCACCTCCTGAATGCATTCAGTGTTCTGGCATCGAGGAATGCAAAAGTGATTGAAACGGCTGGAGAACCGCGCCATCCCATTTTGACTCCCATCGCTCTGGTGGGAAGGAATCAAGCAAATACCAACAGAAACAGAAAAAACTGGAAAATGTTAGCAGGTCTGACAGCATTTGTGGGGTAATCTAGAATCGGAACATTGGCTCTATCCTCTCCCCACAGATGCTGTCTGGCCTGCTGAGATTTTCCAGGATTTTCTGTTTTTATTTCAGATTCTAGCATCTGCTGTATTATGGTTTTATCTTGGCAGAATACCAAGACGGTCTTCATCCTGAAACTATTACAAAGAGGAGAGAGCGATCGGGGGAATTATCCAGACAACAGGAAAGCACGCAAAACATTTCTCTGCTTCAATCGATGGGTGTTGATGTCAAGAACGACGTTGAAGAGGTGAAAAGGCAGTGAGCCTTGCTTTTTTGACTTAGATGCTTCAAATATCATCTTTCGGTCCAGAGTTCCCTCCGTGGAGAAGGTGAGATGTGCTCGCATTTCTATTTTCAAATGTTGCACAGAAAGATGTATGTGATCAGCATCCTGAAGGAAGAGGATGGCTCAGTAAAGTGATCGCTGTCTGACATTCTGAGAACCAGCAAATCCTTCTATTGCGGACTGCCTGACCTGAAGCCAACATACAGCATGACCGCCCAGGCCTTCCTGTCCTCTATCATGGGATACTCAGATGGTGGCGAGTGGGAGCGCCTTGCACAATTCTCAACCATGGCTGTGCCGACAAAGACTAGCAAGTCCTTTGACATGACTAATGCTCACAGACACGGTGGCTTACTAATTCTGCTTTATTCAGCTCTGTGGGACTGGATTGGCGTAGGCCTGCTGGAAGTGCACATGGCTATGTTTCTGATAGGCAGAATTTCGGACCATTACGAAATGCTTAATCACCCTTATCCACGAGCAGACGGAGAAAGGGAATAAGTTGTATATTGGCCATGCAATATTGGTTGAACGTGCATTATAAAACTTTAGCAAAGCTCATCACTAACTGTGTAGAGCCTGCTCTGGAGTGAGTGATACACTCTCACAGGAGATGTACTGCACACAGCAGGACGAACTCTACTCAGGGATTTGATCGCCGATGTGTGTTCCAGGAGTGAGGGCAGATGCCACATCAGCCCAGATAAGGAGAAGGAATTTGGTGCAATGTGATCGCCAGAATAGGATTTGGGGAGGGAATCTGCCATTGTATCCAACTGCTCTACGCAAACATCAGAAGTGCAGTTCCAATCAATGTTTGGGATTTTTAAAAAGTTTATCCATTAGGGTCACGAGGAAGCTTACATTAACACCGTGATGAAGTTACTGCGAAAATATTTTAGCGTTATTTATTTATAATCATTGCCGGTTATTTTAACAGCTAATTAAAATATTTGATGGCGATTTCATAAAGGTATTTGTAGTGGCTGCTATTTTACTTTCAGTTTTGTAGTCTGTGCAGAACGCATAGCATATCTTTCAATGAAACCTGTCGCGAATGACTTTCAATCTACAAGTGCAAACCACATATTTTATTTTTATCGAAAAACATACAAACACCTATCATGGGAAGAAATTACAGGAAGAGAATTGGTGGCGAATCTTGGTTTTGTTTAATCTTGAACATTGAAAAATGATCCTTAAAAACGATGTTGCTCTTCACAATATGCACATGTGGAAGAGAATTAACGAATTAGTGAGAGGCAGTATGAATTTGTGCCGGGGAGGTCTTATCTTACAACTTGATTGAGGAATTTGAAGAGTGACAAAAATATTTGATGAGGCAAGGGTGGTTGATTTAGTTTATATGGATTTAGGTATGGTGTTTGACAAGGTCCCACATTGCAGATTGGTAACAAAATAAAATCAGATTGGATTCAGTGTGGGCTGTCTAGATGGATACTGAACCTTTCTGGTCAGGAGGACAGAGAGTAGCAGTGGAAGGATGTTTTTCAGAATCGATAGCTGGCAGATGGAGATTAATGGGAGAGAGCAGATAGAGACTAATCCATACAAATGCGAGGTGATACATTTTGGTGGATCAAATTTAGGTTTCAATTATACTGTAAATGACAGAACTCTGAGGAGCATTAGCATACAGAGGGATCGATATGTGCAGGCCCACAGTTCCCTAAAAGTGTCACACTCGGCCAAGGCGATTAAGAAGGCATATGGCATGCTTGCCTTTATCAGCTGGGCGTTGAGTATAACAGTTGGGAAAATAATTTTGCAGCTATTCAAAAAAAACTTGATTTGGCTGCATTTGAGTTTGCGTGCAGTTATGGTTGCCACACTACAAGAAGCAGGTGCATTTTTTGGAGAGAGTGCAAAGGGGGTTCAGCAGGACATTGATTGTCCTCGCAGGCTTTGGTTATGAGGATGGGTTGAACAAACTAGGATTGTTTGCAACGGATAGACGGGGGTTGAGTGGAGACCTGATAGACTTCGACGAAATTGTGAGAGGCTTAGACAGTGTAGAGATTGAGATGCTTTTTCCAAGTGTGGAATTGTCACTTAAAAGGGGACGCAGGTTAAAGATGAAAGGGGGGATATTTGAGGGAGATGTGTGGGGGATGCGTTTCATGCAGATAGTGGTGGGTGCCTGGAACCTGCTGCCGCTGGACGTGGTGGAAGTAGACACACTGGCAACATTTAAGAGGTATCTGGATGTGTGCTGAATAGGGAGGGAATAGAGGGTTAGGGACCGAGTAAGAGTAAAAGTGTTTCTTTAGCACCATGATCGGCGGCAACTTCAAGGACCAAAGAGTCAGTACGTGTGCTGTGCTTTTCTTTATTCTTTGTTTCTTTGTTCTTATAGGAGCTCAGACTCCATGCAACCCACACATGGACACAGAATTGCAGAACTTGCACAGGCATAGGCACTTACCCATGATTTCCCAGCCCTTTCTCCCCCTTGTTGTGTCACAGAAGCAGCCCACACCTCTGAAAGCAGAGCCCCATCCACCAACTATCAACACCTGAACACAACTACTCCAGGTATAGCATGGGCCAACATCAACCTTTGTCTGATTGTGTGTGCGGGTAGTTTTTCTGTTCATTTGTAATCGCCAGGCAGATTGTTTAGATCAGGGCTATCTCACGCTCTCCTCTTCTTCTATTTCTCGCTTCCCCCATCCCAGTTCCACACTTCACCAAGACGACAAAGTAGGACAAAGATGAATTTTATTACCAGCAGGTATGCAAGTAGAATGTTCGAGAGAATGTGATCAGTTTTTGAATACAGATTATTCATTTGACATTTTGTTAATCCAGGACGAAATTATTTGGACGTTTACATCATTTGCAGATCTGTAATATTAACTGAAACATTTTTTTATTGATCAATTGTTCAATTCAACATCTGATTGAGGTGCCAATCACATTGATTGTGTGTGTGTGTCTGCCCCTGTATCTTACTGCGTGCCCTTTGCTAAATGTATAATCTGCCACCCGAGATTTCAGCAGAACGTTTAGACATTGTGTCTTTTTTCATTAATAAATAATATATCAACTCGGTAGACGAGGGGAGTTCGGGAATGAGAGTGAAACTGCTGTGAGGTACCCTGCAAGGCAATGCATTATTTGTGCATCAGTCGCTGAAAGCGTTCTGAATGCAGTAACGAAGGCAAACGGTATGGCCTGCATACCAAGAAGGTTTCAATACAGGGTTAGTGATGCTTTACTGCAATTATATGGAATCTAGTTGGGGCCACATCTAGAGTTTTGGGTGCAGTGTTGAAGTCCTTATCTGAGGAAGGATGTCGTTGCTATAGAGGGTGTGAAGTGAAGGTTTATCAGCTGAATCCTCGGATTGTAGGACTAAGGAGAGACTGCTTCGTTTAGGAAAATATTCATTGCAGTTTAGAAGGATGAAAATGGATCCCACAGCAATTTATAAAATTCTAACAGCCATAAACTGAGCAGATACGGGGAAAATGCTCCTGATGATGGGGGAGTCCCCAGCTAGAAGTCATTGTTTGAGGATAACGGGTAAAGCTTTAAGGACTGAGGTGAGGAGACATTTCTTCACACAGAGTGGTGTATGTGAGGAATTCACAACACAAGAACAAAGTGGAGGCCAAAACGTTGTGTGATTTCTAGGCGGAATTATACATTGTTCTTGCAGCTTAGGGATATAGGGGACGTCTGGATAAGGATATTAAATGTGATGGTTTATCATGGTCATAATGAATGGCAGAGCAGTCTGGAATGTTAATATGGCCTATTCCTGCTTCTATTTTCCACGCATGTTTCTATGTAAATACTATAATAGCTCTTTACCACCACCACTGAAGAAAAAGAGAGATGGAGACAGAGATGCAGGATCATCTGCTCTCTGTGATGTGTACCCAGGGACGCACACTTAGATGGACCGACATCTTTGTTTCTCAGGGACAACGAGGCTGAAGTCTGTGCAAGTAATTTCCAAAATAATATACTTTATTTATGAAACTTTTGAGGCTACATTACATGACATGCATTAAGTAAAATGCAGTTTATTCTGTGAGAGTAAACGTGGTGTGGTCCTCTGGCGCATTTAGCACACTGCCTAATTGGTTAGATTTGGAAGCTTCAGTTGCTATCAGACATTCTTCCATGTGTGTGTTACACAGATCAAACTGGCGGCATTGCAGAACAAAATGTAAATACCTCCTGAATGTCTTTTAATGTATTAAATGAATGTCATATTTCGGATTTCAAGAGAATGGCCTTTGAGTAGTATTTCAATGTTTCTTTCCTTCACTTCCCTGCCTCCGTCTGCATTGCAGACTGACACTCTCCCTGAAGTAAATTTTGTTTACTTTCACTTCAATTTAACAGTGAACAAATTAATTCAACTATTAACACAGTGAATAAAACACAATTCTAAAGGAATGCTAATCAAATAAATACAATTCCCACTTGTAAACAAAATAAAATATAATTATATTCACTCTCAAATTTGCAGCCAGGTTGTGTGGTTTCCAGAATATTCTCGGCCTTTTCCGTTGATTCTTCTTTCTTCATTGTTTTTACTTTCTTCTTGCTTCTTTCTTCTTCGCAATCTAGATGAGGCTTTCATCTAAAAGCTATGAACTGTTGCAGGCAGCTGTTGCACTCGCCCTCTGTCGCACTGCGCCCTTTCTTTTATACCTGAGATGAAATATAAATTTTCGCCCACACGAGGATTGGTCCGAGGTTGCCGAAACCATTGGATTTTAATTTAATAGATCCTTGGTATATAATTCAAATTGATAGGCTGTATGTAAATAATTGAAATGCCTGAAAGCCTGTTGCCTTGGGACCCGTTCTGCTTGCCGTTACAATACAAATGTTTCAGTCTCGGCACTCTGTATGTACTTGCAATTTTCAAATTTTATGAGTAAAAAAAGACACCACCTTTTCAAGAGAAAATGTAATGCTCTTTCCATAGCATTTTACCATTTTACAAACACAAATCTACAATTCCTCAACTCAACTTCCCAGTAATATGTTGCAGTTGTACAGCCGAATGACTACAGCGGCGAAAATTCATAAAATCAAAGCTGAAAAGATTTATTTCTCTGTGGTAGTTGAAGAAGCTGTCGTATTTATTTGTTAATCACCTTGTCAACCTGTCCTGCTGCTTTAAGGGATCGTTGGACTTGTACCCTGTGGTGATCTCGCATCCTATGGACTTCCCAGAATTCAGTCGTCTGCTTGTCATTCTCTTTCCATTTACGCCCTCCCCCCCCCCCCCCCCCCCCCCACCCCCCCAACGCCCACAATGCATCAGCTCTGCAAATGTCTGATGAACCTTGACCGGAGGACATCAAAAGATTCCTGTTCAATATGTTACAAATTAAAATTACAGATAGATATTTGTCAGCCTACCTCAAGCTACGAATGCCAACACATCATTTACCTTTCCTGCTGCCTGCTGTGCCGACATTCTTGCTTTCGGATCTGATAGAGTAACCCTCAACTCCACCTTCCCACCTCATCTCCACAGCACTTTATTTCCAGCTTTCTGAAAAATCTGTGGATTTCAGCCTCAAACATACTTAACAATCTAACCCGTACAGCTGTCTGTATGAAAAAAAAACTGCAACTTCATCACCCTCTGAGAGAAGAATTGCTTCTTCATCTTTAAAATGGACAAAAGCATACTCTGAAAGCGTTGCATTCTCTTCAACAGAGGATTGTGACCAGTCCACTCAGTAATTCGTTTAAGGTTGAGACAAGCACTTAGTCTGTAGTGCAATTAAAAATGATTTGGAGATGGCAGGAAAGTTGATCTGAAGTCTTGGGACTGCCACAATCATATTGAATTTCGGAGGGTCGAAGAGCCGAGTTTTCAAATACAGCAATTATTTTTATGTTCTAATGCTCACTGTTGAACTCCGCCTCTCCATTGCTGTACTTCCTTTCCCATTAAGCGTGATCATGTCCTGCCGCTGCCTCTGTTAGTATCTCGCCACTCAAATTGAATTGAAAAGTTAACATCTGGATGCGTAGATTTGCTCACTGTCTCTTTCCGATCTGTATCTGGCCTGGGACATACAGTGAAAAGTATTGTTTCTTGCCCACTATACAGACAAAGGATACAGTTCATAGAGAAGGAAATGAGAGAGCGCTGAATGTAGTGTTATAGTCATTGTTTCTGTGTAGAGGAAGATCAACTTAATGCAAGGTAAATCCATTCATAAGTCTGACAGCAGCAGGGAAGAAGCTGTTCTTGAGTTGGTTGGTACGTGACCTCAGACTTTTGTATCTTTCTCCCGAAGGAAGAAGTTGGAAGAGATAATGTCCGGGGTGCGTGAGGTCCTTAGTTCTGCTGGCTGCTATGCCGAGGCAACGGGAAGTGCAGACTCAGTCAAAGGATGGGAGGCTGGTTTGCGTGATGGATTGGGCTACATTCACGGCCTTTTGTAGTTCCTTGCGGTCCTGGGCAGAAGAGGAGCCATACCAAGCTGTGATACAACCAGAATGAATGCTTTCTATGGTGCATCCGTAAAAGTTGGTGACAGTCGTATCTGACATACCAAATTTCCTTAGCCTTCTGAGAAGGTGTACGCGTTGGTGGACTTTCTTAACTATAGGGTCAGAATTGGGGGACGAGGACAGGTTGTTGGTGATCTGGACACGTAAAAACTTGAAGCTGTCGACCCTTTCTACTTCGTCCCCGTTAAGGTAGACAGGATCATGTTCTAATTTACGCTTCCTGAAGTCCATGACAATCTCCTTCATTTTGTTGACATTGAGGGAGAGATTATTGTTGACGCACCAGTTCACCATATTCTCTATCTCATTCCTGTACTCTGTCCCGACATTGTTTGAGATACGACCCACGACGATGGTGTTGTCAGCAAACTTCAAAATCGAATTGGAGGGAAATTTGGCCACACAGTGATAGGAGTATAGAAGGGGGCTGAGAACATAACATTGTGGGGCACCGGTTTTGAGGATGATCATGGAGGAGGTGTTGTTGCCTAACGTTCCTGATTGTGGTCTGTGAGTTAGGAAGTTCAGGATCCAGTCGCAGAGGGAGGTGCCGAGGCCCAGGCCACGGAGTTTAGGGATGAGTTTCGTGGGAATATTAGTGTTGAAGGCTGAGCTGTAGTCAATGATTAGGAGTCTGACATGGGTGTCCTTGTTATCGAGGTTTTCCAGGGTTGAGTTCAGGGCAAGGGAAATGGCCTCTGCTGTGGACCTGTTGTGGTAGTAGGCAAATTATAATGGATTAAGGTGGTCCGGGAGGCTGGAATTGATTCGTGCCATGTATAACCTGTCGAAGCACATCATAATGGTGGAGGTCAGAGCCAACGGCCGATAGTCATTAAGGCGTGCTGCTTGGTTTTTCTTAGCTACCTGGAAGATGATCGTCTTCTTGCAGCAGCTAGGGACCTCAGATTGTTGTAAAGAGAGGTTGAATATGTCTATGAATACCCCCACCAGCTGATCCGCGCAGGATCTGAGTGCACGTCCGGGTAACCTATCCGGGCCAATCACTTTCCGAAGGCTGGCCTTCAAGAAATCTGCTCTGACATCTGCAATTGTGACGCCAGGTACATGTTCATCCAGGGCTTCCAGGGTGGAGGGCATGCTGTCGCTGACCTCTTGCTCAAAACGGGCGTATAATACATTGAGCTCATCCGGGGGCGGGGGTTGGGAGCGGGTTTGGAGCCGGCGATTTTACATCTTATAGCCTGGTATGCTTTGCAGGCCTTGCCATATTCGGCGGGATTCGGTGTGGCTAGCCTGGGACTCTAGCTTGGTCCGGTTCTGTTTTTGTCATCTTTAATGTATCTCCTTCGATCGTGTCTGGCTTTCTTGAATAGATCAGTGTCGCCTGACTTGAACGCCTCACACCTGGCCTTCAGAAAGCAGTGGATATCCCTGATCATCCATGGTTTCCGGTTGGGCAACAGATGGATTTGCTTCCTTGGCACGCAGTCTTCTACACACGTAATAATGAAGTCAGTTACTCGAGTGGCGTACTCAATCAGGCTGGTTGCAGGGTTTTTAAATGCTGACCAGTCCACAGACTCCAAGCATCCGATCACCAACATTGCACGACTTCCTTTGATGTATTCACCCGCTTCAGTTTTCACTTAAATGCCAGCAGCAGGAGCACAGCCCTGTGGTCTGATTTGCCAAAGTATCGGCGGGCGATAGTGTAGTAGGCATGTTTGATATTTGTGTAGTAGTGATCTAGGATGTTTGGGCCTCTGGTGGAGCAGGAGGCATGTTGGTGGTAATTTGGTAGTACACTGTTGAGCTTTGCCTGTTTGAAGTCCCCGGCCACGATGAATAAGGTCTTGGGATGTTTCGTCTCAAGGCTATTCTTAGTGGTGTATATTTCGTCCAGCGCGATGTTCACGTCCGGCTCCAAGCACTTCCTACCACATGTGCTCTCATTGTTGATCGGGAACTGTGTCTGCTGATCTAATTTTCCCTTCACCCTTATTTTGAACGTCAACGTTCTTCTTTCACACCTCCTTTCCAATGATAACAGACCCAACCTCTCCGTTCTATCTTCGTAATTGAAGTTGCTCATCCCCTGAAAGAGAACTTTGTAGAGATCTTCTGTGCGTCCTCCAAAGCGTTCCGACCCTTCCTAAATTTGGTCTCCCAGAGCTGTGCGCACTAGTCCAGCTGAGGTCTGAATGGGGCCTCACACAATCAGCATTATCTATCTGTCCCTGTACTGGATTTCCCCATTGATGCTGTATGTTTTCTTAATGGCTCTCTCCACCTACCTTGCCACCTTCGATCACCTATGAACGATATGCGAGGCTCCCCCTGCTCCGAAACGCCCGAATCCATTTTCTTCTTTCTGACATCCATCACCACACATTTTTTCTGCATAATATTTCGTCTGCCACATTTTTGCCAAATCCAACAACTTATCCACATTTTTTTTTCAAGTTCTTCACTGTCGTTCTCACAGTTTCAAACGAATCCGAGCGCCAGACCATTAATACACCATGACCTCGAAAATTAATACTTATCAGGAAAAGCAAGTCACCCAATGTTAACCCCCGAAAACTCTGTTACAAACTGTCGTTCTGCCCGAAAGAAAATTCTGTTAAAAATTACACTACCAATTGCCAGGTAATTTTTTGTCCACGTTGTGAAATCCCCTTTTATTCCCTGGGATGAGACTTTCTCAGAATTCTGCTGTGTGGCACTAGAATCATAGAATCATTCAACGCAGGAAGAGGCCTGTAGAGCAGAGTTCACTTATGGTTCCCTGATCGACACTACTCCTCTTAACAAACATTTTACCGGAGATCAGTCTTTGCAACTCCCTTGTATGTTGGTTGCCAGTCTTGCACAATAATCCCTTTTGCTTCTCCAAAGTCCGATTCCACCAAACCTCTGAAAACGTTGTATTAATCCAGTCTAACAATTGGAATTTCTGCCAGATACTTGTCGTAACCAGAGAGAGAGGCAGTAGAAGGGGCAGATTCAAAGCGTGTGTATTCGAAAGAGGTGCGGGGGCGGGGGGGGGGGGGGGGGGGGTGGGGGGAGTGGTGGAGGGGCTAAGTGGGACAAGAGAAACAAAGTCTTTGTATAATTCTGCTCACTGTTTTGTGGAGATGCTTCTGTTCTTTGTTGTGTGAGATATTTTCCTGCTGACGAATGCAGCTCATTTTGTGCAAGATAGACACTTAAATTTGCAAGAGCTTCCAGAAAACTTGCATTCACACACAAGCACAATTGCAGACAGACAGCAGCTCGGTGTCTGCGCTTTCTCACAGCCGTGTCCAGTACAGGTAGCTCTCTGCATGAAGTCATGCTGATCACAGGAACACCACGTTAAATGAACAGCGTGAAGAGGTAGTTAACAACAGCGAATGTATTTATACAGCAATAGAGTTGAACACCCTTACATAACAGGAAACACTTCGATACTACAGGATATTACTCCAGACAATAAGCGACGCACAACAAATCTACGTAAAAGGCCCAGGACTACGTGCTTGCGGACACAATAAAGCTTGTGGCAACCTTCACAAAGCCTCAATGAGGAAAAGCTTGCAGTCCAATTTACACAATGTAGAGTTGAACGAGAATCTAGAAAATATGTGAAACTCCTCGTGAGATACCGTTTCATGGGATGTTTATTGTAAATATGAGGACACATTGTGATTGCTTTGAGGCAAATCAAAGTGTTCAATTCTATGCCAAAGATTAACTGGATTACACGGTATGCCATACTTAATTCTGACAAGGATGGAATATTGCTTGGAATATTCCTGTGGAACAGGCAAGGCAAATTATGCAAAAATTAAAAACTTGCAACTGCTGTGATTGTGAAAGGCAGAATAAACATTCTGCCTTTCACGATCGCCTTTCAATTCAATCAATTGAATTCAATTTCAATCGTCTTTCAATTCTAAGTCTCCAGGAGATTGAGGGGCAACTTCAAAGAGATTGCAAGTGGAAGCAGAGGAAATGATCAAGGCACGGGGAAGTATGGCGGTTTTAAAGATTAATGCTGCATGATGGGCACGAATCAACCAAGCAACGTGAGAGTAGTTCCATAATTGGCCATTCAGAATGGGAGTGCGTTTCGATGGAACCCGGAACAGCACATGGGAGGGTGTGATGTCAGTGAATGCAATCAGAAGACGTGATGCTAAATCTAATAATTTCAACTGACAGGAAGTACATGTCTACATGGCGTTGAGGCTGTGAAAAGATCTCGGCTTGGACTGACGAGCGGCAGGTAATCTAAATGCAATACAAGCGCCAGTCAATGGACACCTCTACCAAGAGAGCATCTCACCATTGTCCCTTGATATTAAGTGAAATTACCTTCATGGGGAGTTTACCATTATGACGAAGCTATAGACAATCCAAGAGAAGCGGCCTGTTTGATTTGCACATCACCCCGAAATAGCGACTTCCTCCACTAAGGACACTTAGTCGTAGTCGTGTATACCACCAGCAAGATGCATCACAGAAAGTCATCAAGGTTTCTTCGAAACACTATATCAGCCCAACCGCCAGGTGAAGGACAGTAGATACACAGGAACCACATGGTATCGAAATACCACCAGTAGACACTCACTACACTGGTTTGAAATATATGACTGCTACTACAATGCTTCTGGCTCAACATCGTGGAAATTCACACAGGTTTTACTGTGACTGTACCTAAAAGTCATGGACTCAACAGTTAAACACAGTGACACACCCCGATATTCTCTAGAGCACTTGGGAATGGGCAGCACATGCAGGTGTAACTTGGGATACCAAAATTCAATACATTTTTATATACAGATAGATATAGGACACGAGCTGCCAAGTTACCATGGAAGCTGACATCACCAACAAGCACTGAACCGCCCTACATCCCCCCACCTCACTCAGCTGCCGCTCCCCACGTCTGTTTTCATGCAATCCGTGTCCATTCCAGATTGTTCACCCCATAAACAGCTTCCAACCTGAACAGTTGCCACAGAGAAGGGCCAATCGTCATTTTGTTTCCAAAATACATCCCCTCCCATGAATTGTTGCATGTATTTCTGTGCCCAATTGGTGAGAGCAAAGAAATCATTGACAAGTGTTTCGGCCAAGGCGTGGTGAATTCCCAATTTAATAATTGGAAAAAGTCACATGATGGACAGTCAGATTGGCATTGGGATGGCAAGTCTTGATCTGAGACGTGCTCAGTCTTTCATTTGAGCTCGTGATATCAAATTATTAAACTGAAAAAAGCTCGCCAATGGGAAACATTTGGGAAAATCTTAAGTGATACAGTTCTCCAAATAATTTTCTGCATGCCCTGCTCATGATTTCAAGTAAAGAAGAAAAATCTGTCAACTCCGATTCATTGCCTGAAATCATTGAGCGAATTTAAGTATCCGAGTAAAAGGATATTTCAGCAAATTCTTCAACTCCTCTCTAAACTTATTCTGGGTCACAGCATAAATAACCGTGTTGGTGCCGCAGCTCAGGAGCTGCAACATGAAGCCCAATTCCATAACAAACCGATCTAAGTATATAGAATAGTACCCAAAATAATACATTCTGTTCCATATGGAATACAACATAAACATTGACCATAATAGAATGAAATTGGCAGAGATAGCAAACAGTAAAGCAATGGATTTCTTTCGACTCTTCATCTCTGCGTCTTTGGAACTGTCCCCACAGCTGTGAGACTGGAGTCTCCTGCGAGCTCTGCTGCTCACTAAAATATGCCTGATGGTGAAAATATTCAGCAACAAAATTGCAATAAATGGAACAAAGGGGTTCAGAATGTTGTGCAGGAACTCAACGGTTACCCAGAAGGGAGATTCTACGACATCCCATGAGTACTCACAAAACCAGGGTTCGTTGTCGAACAGGTAGCTCTCTAATAACATAAAATACCAGAATATGTTCTTTAAACAGCTCAGCACAGTCACTGTCCCGAGAACCACAGCCGCTGTTTTCTCAGAGCAGTATCTTCTTTTCATATTAAGGCAACAAATGGCCACAAATCGATCAAAGGTGAAAGTAACGGTAAACCAAACTGAACAGTCTGTAGCTGCATAAAGCAATACAGCGTGGATGTTACAGACGTGAATGGAATACAAGGAATACAGTTGATCCTGATAAACAATTGGAATATGTCTCAGTATCACGTCAAGTAAAAGGACCAAAAGATCGGCCATTGCCATGGCCACCAGGTAACGAGTGACGCATCTTGACAGTCCACATTTCTTGCGAATGAGTACGACTATCGTAATTGAGTTCACTGCAAGGAAGGGAATACAAATTAAACGATATATCAGAGTTTTGTCAACTCTTCCAGTTTTGGAGGACCGTTTTTGAACTTAAACATGTGTTACTGCAGCCGAAGGTCTATGAGAATTAAACTGACTCGATGTTCAATGGTATAGCGGTATGCAACAAAATTGAGATAACAACATCTAGAAGTGAGCAGTTTGGAATGGGTGGCAGTGACCAGACATAGATGTAAGATGAATTTGGGACTGAAGGGGGATCCATGTTTGTGGAGGATGGGGAATCCCAATAATCACAAAGGAACCACAGGTAACGGGAGTCCTGGGCACGCAGTTAAACGTGATGGGGATATGAGAAGACAGAGACTAATTTATCTTCGTTTCTCATTCTGCGCTGTCGGGAACAAATTGTATTTCTGGCAGAGATTTATAATGTCACCAGTGCTGTAATCTTTTAAAAAGTGCAGCCAAAAACAGATTTCGTGTAAATTTTAAAATCAAAGGAAAGGACACACCTGAGTTTATTAGGATTAGAATTCCCAATTGCATCAAACGTTCAGTCTCCGACATTTCACCACCGCCCCCCCATCCAAAGCGCGCTCCACACACCCACAGACACACACACACACACGCACACACAGACACACACGCAAACACACATAAACGCGCACATGCTCACACACACAACACACACATAAGAAGGTTTTTTTTTTCCCATTAAAATAACAAACAGTTCACTATGAAAATGAAATAGATGCAGGTCAATTCGGTGCAGTGTGTGTGCTGATAGATGGAAATATTAGAGCCCTGAAAATTTTGACCACATCTCTTGAAAACAGGTGTGGAATGAAAATTTCTGGATTTTTGAATTAATTCTGATTTATGTTTTGCAGCGAAGAAATGTAACAATAGGCAAAATAACCAGTTTTACTGCCTGAGCTGACTTAATGAAAAGTAACATTGTCGTTCGGAATATAGGACGAAACTCATAATTTCTCCACTCCCCATCTCTCCATCCCGATATTCCTGATTTCCTGCAAACACGTTCAGCGGCAATGAAACTTGAATGGATCATGGGTAACATGATTGGCGGAGGCGGGGCTGACGTGGAGGGCTTGTGATGGAGGAAGCTAGAATGATAGGGCGAAGCCAGGTTCACAATTGACACCACCACAGGCCGAGGAACACAAGCATTGGACCTTGCAATTCAGAAACTATCCCAGAGTACAGACAGAAACTAGTGAACATCTGTAGTGTGGTCCGGTACTGAAAGAAGCACACACATATACACAAACAAAAAAACACAAAGACATTGCATCTGAGGGTATACAGCGGAGCAAAACATCACCTAATATGGGTGGAGGCTAGCAGACCCCCCCCCCCCCCCACCCCCTCCCAACTACACACACACAAGTACAGGCGCATATAAACACATGCATTGTCAAGCACATCCTATAACAGTTGATACACAGCGATAACTGAAAGAACACTTGCTCCAGTGCAGGACAGGGTCACACACATATCAAGAGAGCAGTTTTTACTTTAATATGAGCTGTGTGGTAATGGCACTACAAACCACCATGCACCTCATGTTCAAGTAAAGACGACTTTCCTAATATATGTGCGTCGCAGCCCGACATGGCAGGATGTGTCCCTTCAGATCTCTGGAGGGTAAAATGCGAGAGGCTGGATAGAATTGCATTTGAATTGACAAAGTTAGAGGAAACACGTATATAGAAGATTGTTGTAGGATCCCTTGGCCTGAAACAGGGCTGAAGCAGGGGAAAGTAATAGAGTTGGAAAGAGAATGCATGTTGCATTGTTGTGATTGCATTAGTCTACGTTTGCAATCAGTGTTGTTCAGCCTGTGAGGGAGATGGATGGATGAGGGAGATGGGGAGAATATATTGGAGTGATGATTTTGAGCAATCAGTTTAAATGTCGCTATAGTTATTGGAATGTGTCAGAAGTAGCATTTTCTATTCGTGAAGGTGTGAATAAAACTCAAGTTGACAGTACAAATGTATAGATTGTTTAAGAAGAGAGCGACCTGGTGCGGAGCACTCTGAAGGCGTTAGAACGGGTTAACAAAGCTGCTGTGGAGTTCTATGTATTCGTGGACTTTATAAAGAAGGCAGCTTAAACAACACAGGAAATTATTGCAAAACCATTAAAAAGTCTAATTTTGCCGAACCATGAAGAATCATCTACGAGCGAGCCACTGACAATGGTAACCTGATTCTATCAGTCCAACTCAAAGAAAAATGTCGAATGGACAAAGGTGTTTGATTCCCAATACCCATTAGAATCGTTCATGAACACATGTGGATGCTCCGGTAGAACGATGAAAAGTCGCCCTTACTGTATCGTTTCATGGTGACTCCAGTGTCAATAGACATCTGCAGCAAAGAAAACAAAGTTTCGGTTCTTCAGGCGGCATTGTTTCCCCAGGAGGACGCGGGCGTCAGGCCGCGGGAGGACCATCAAGATTTTGAATGTCTGAGGAAACTTTGAGATGCTTTTACGAGCAGGGACAGACCAAAACAGAAACCAGGTGGTGATAATAACAATTAATGCTGAATTCGTTTGATCACAGCTAGAGGATGCGTGTATTGATAATGCACACCTTGTAGCAAGAATGTCAATGGCTTGGTGAAGATGCAAACGTGATTCCCGAGAATGGTTCCGGGGATATGGGGCTTCAGTTCCATGGGGGGTTGGAAAAAACTTGTTTTCTCTCTTGAGAGCAGGGACACATAAGTGAGAAATGCATCTCGACATTTATGTCAAATGTTTTGGCAATGTAATCGAGTTGAAAAATATTGAAGTGGCTGCGATTTCTGATATATAATGGCGGAAAGTGAGGATAACCGAAAAAAACGAAATAAGTAAGAATGTATTGAATCATACGCTTTTGGCTCCTGGAATTTATGGCTGGAACGCTGTTTGTAAAAAAAAATCATGAATATCTTTCAGAAACAAATTTACCAGACGCTTGAAAAAGATGAATTTTGGAGACAAGAGAAAAACGAAGGGAAAGGGCAGGAGTTAAGTGTAATTAGATAGTTCTTAGAAAGAGGCAGCAGTGTCATGATGGAATGTTCGTGTTCAAACTCTGATCTGTGTCTCGACAGGCCAGTATAAAAAAGTACTTCTGCTGGGTGCAACTTCACAGAGAGGGAGCTGGCAAATGACATAGTCATAGAATGTTTTCAGTGTAAGGCCCTGATCATAGAATGTTTTCAGTGTAAGGCCCTGACCGTCCCATTGTCTCTGCAGTAGATGGGAAGTGAGCATTATGAATGACTATCATTGAACTGTCTTACCCTGGCAGCGTTGACACTGTTCCTTTATCTAAGCAATTGAAATTGTCACGCAATTCCTTGCAGCATAATCACTGACGTTTTGCTCGCTCGTCCATAAGAACATAAGAACATAAGAAATAGTAGCAGGAGTAGGCCATCTAGCCCCTCGAGCCTGCTCCGCCATTCAATAAGATCATGGCTTTTCTGAAGTGAACACAACTTCGTTCATAATCAGAGGGAGCGACAGAGATCAGCGAGCACTGGGACTATATACATCCGCTGAGACTGAGGAAGGGCATGGTCCTCTGCACATTAAGATTGGTTGTGATAGAGCTGGTAGCATGCCTATGTCAATGTTCCTGACATTGACTCCAATTCTCTCCCCGATTCCCCTTCTGAATTCCAATCTCACCCATGTCCTGCATTCGGGGATTACCTGAAAGCTGAAGATGAAGTGGTCACAGGCATTTTAATTTCCATCCCATTACATTCTCTCATCTGGGCCCTCTCCCCGCTAATTGATGCTTTCTAATTCCAAATAAAAACGGCCAGAATCTCACGTCCAACAAATGCAGGAGAGGAAGAGAGATGCCCTGTGTGTGAGTGTGTGTACGAGGGAGAAAGATTGAGACAGGAAAAGACAGAGGAGAGGGTGAGACTGGGAGAAATAGAGATAGGGAGATAGAGAGCAATAGAAAGATAGATGGATAGATAGATGAGAGACAGGTAGCTTGATGGATCGGATGGATAGACAGACAGACAGGCAAACGGATGGACGGATAGACAGACAGACAGTTAGATGGATAAATAGATGCATTGATAGATGGATGGTGAGATGAATGCATAGATGGATGGAAACATGAATGGATGGACGGACGGACGGACGAATGGATGGATGGATGGATGGCTGGATGAGTGGATGAGTGGATGGATGGATGGATGGATGGATGGATGGATGGATGGATGGATGGATGGATGGATGGATGGATGGATGGATGGATGGATGGATGGATGGATGGATGGATGGATGGATGGAGGAGACGGACGGACGGACGGATGGATGGATAGATGTATGAGTGGATGGATAGTTGGATGGAGCGACAAAGTGAGGGAGAGAAAGAAAGAGAGTTTGAGACAGGCAGGCAAGCGGAGAGAGAGGGTGATAGAGGCAGAGAGAGAGGGAGAGATACATAGATTGATAGAGAGCGAGAGATCAAGAGCGCGAGAAGTAGCAAGTAGGGAGACAGGTGACTAAGAAACAGAGGGAACACTAATGTAACACACCTTCTTTTTGTTAATTAGAGAAGATAAAGAAGTCTGACTCCGTACCGAACATGTTGAGTTACCGAGTGCCAGGCCTGGGAGCAAGAATTGTTCGTGTGCCAGACCTGCGGAGGGAGAGATCGCAAACGAACTTTTATGCAAACGACTCTAATGAGACATTCACTGTGGCAATGTGCTTGTGGCACCACCACTGGAATTTTCTCCGATAAACTTTACTGGTGGAAATTGCCCACTGCAATGAAAGTTAAAAATAATGTTTATTTATTAGTCACAAGTAAGGCTTACATTAACATTGCAATGAAGTTACTGTGAGGTTCCCCTAGTCGCCACACTCCGGCCCCTGTTAGTGTCAATGCACCTAACCAGCAAGTACTTCAAGTGTGGGAGGAAACCGGAGCACATGAGGAAACCCAAGCAGATACGGGGAGAACGTGTAAGCTCCACACAGACAACGACCCAATTGGGGAATTGAACCCGGCTCTTTGGCACTGTGAAGTAGCAGTGCTGACCATTGTGCTACCGTGCTGCGCCTGTGCAAACTGAATCCATCAAAACGCTCAGACCTGCAATGTAATATTGGACGCAATCATAGAATCCGTGCTTAGTGTGCGCACTCAGACTGCCCTCAGCATAGCTGTGAATCTCAGCACTCAAGGCAATGAACAGATGGGTTGAGTGGATCAGCAATCTATGATCTAATAGGTGCCAAGGATTGCTGATTTTCTGCTCCATGGGATTATTTTGGTTCCATGGAGAAAAGAAAATGCTGTTCTCACTCAGGCTCAAAGCATTTGTTTTTGCTTCACTGCCATGACACCAGTCCTCTTCCCGTAACTCATCAAAAAAGCAAAATGTTCATATTGGTGTCGAGAGCGTACATTCTGAATCTGAGACTTGGGGCCCTATTTTACCATTTCGATTCTAAGTGCTGAAGCTGGACGTGATTCAGATTCGACTTGTAATCCCTGTTCTCCGGTGCCCCCATACGCACTCAGCCTGAGAAAAGAGGTCGCGAATCTGAATCGCGCTGTGGATGGGGCTTAACGCGCCCGAAATGTTGCTGCTCCGATCGGAGCCTTCCACTGCGCATGTCCAGTAAAAAATAAACTTGAAATGCGCTCCCCTGCATATCGCGCCCCAGCCAGTGAATGCCTCTCCTGTCCCCCACAGACATTGCCCCACTCCCACCACATTGCTAACACACTGCCGCGCCAACCAAACTGATTGCAATCCCCTCCCCTTCCCCCTCACTCATCTCAGCAGACCCCCCTTCCCTCCACCGTTCTCAGGCAGAGTGATCCACCCTCCTCCCTCCATCCGACAGATATCAGGCAGTATGATTCCCCCTCACCCCCATCCTGGACCCTCTGGCACAAGGCCCCCATCTCCTCTGGAATCCGATGGTGCTGTGTGATACCTCCCTCTCTCTTCCCGTCCCCAGTCACCGAGGCACTCATCCACCACCCCCACACTTTCCCCATCAGCATACCTGCAAGTGCTCACTTGTCTTCCCCTCAAGACTAACAAGCAGGTTGCACGTAACTTGTCTGGAATGCTCTGCCAAACTGCCTGCAGCAGATCTGCCCGAACGAGGGGCAGCTCTGTTAAAAACTCAAGAATCGGCAGGCAGGCAGTGCAGTAAAAAAAAATGAATACACGACCAACTCCACAATTTTCTGAGGGCGACCTGGGGGGACTGTTGGATGCAGCAGAGGCGAGGCGGGCCACCCTCTTTCCCCCAGGACGACGCAGATCCACGGGGGCTGATGGAAATGCGGCCTGGGAGGAATCCGCCACCTCTGTCAGTGACAGAGCAGTGACCCCACTCACCGTGAAGCAGTGCCGAAAATAACTCAATGACCTCATCCTTGTATCAAGTTTGAGTGCTGAACCCCATTTTGCATGTCCCCCCATATCAACCGCCGGTCCTCCGATCCCCAGCATCTTGCATGCTTCCAGCTTCTGACACCCATGTACCCTCTCCCTTTCCCCCTATGAGCCCCGCTGGGCCACCAGCTGATACTCTGCAGGGCTCATGCCACCATTTATGGCTCGTTCTATCTCCACAGAAGAAGTCCGAGCACAACACCCACGAGAGGGTGAAGAAAGGGGGTGGTGAGCCAGGCCTCTGGGCACTCATCCCGTTTGAGGTGCGGGCGCTCGTGCTCTCCAGAGAAGGGAAAATGTGGGCTATCAGTGACAGCATGGTCGCGCTGCTGTCCAGTCGTGAGCACCTGTAATTCCTCCATTCACTTTGAGGCAACTTCTCAGGGGCACGAGTTTTGGATTGTGGGGCAAGGTTTAATTTACGAGGTATGTCTATTTGCATGGAGAGGGTAGGGGGTGCCTGGAACTCACTGCTGGGGAGGTCGTGCATGCAGATACGATAGTGACCTTTTAGGGGCATCTCTACAGCTATGTGAATGGAATGGGAATAGAGGCATATAGTCCCCGGAAGGTTGGCTAACAAATTAGATGGGAGCCTGGTCACTACAGACTTGAAGGGCTGAAGGGCCTGTTCATGTGATATAATTTTGTTGATGCTTTGTTCTATGTTCAATGGAGAAATGTGAATCATGTGCTTGGCATCCCGGATTCCTCTCCCTCCCTTGCACTTCACCTTGCGTTCTGTTTTGCAGGGACAGATCCGAAAACCTCGGGGCCTTCTTGACTGCAGGTCCCTGCTGCAGCTCCCGCCCATCCTGATCAAATTAGCTTTGATGAGTCCCAGGAGGCCATGGGTGAAGGGACATCAGAGGGTCGCACCGTTTTTCCATCAACTTCCACCTCACAACTCATCATTCCACGTCGGTGTGTTCAGTCAATATTGAGGCTTCTGGGACACTCTCTGGTGGGCACGGCACATCAGCTGATGTACATCAGGTGGAGGATGGAATGTCCGAGGCCTCGGGCATGCGGAGGCCTGCTGGAGGCGGGGACTGAGCTGGCTCCAGGCTACCTGCTGGTGCTCTGAGATCACTTCTCCCTCAGCTGCTGGAGATGCAACAACAGAGCCAAGGAATGCAGGAGGGACTGACAGCCACACTGGACCAACTGCGAGGCTGTCGGGCGGAGTCCCAAAGCTTTCAGGGGGACCAGCTAATGCCTGTCTTGCATACCTCCCAGGCCAACACTGCAAAGGTGGCGTCTTCAGTGGAAAGCCTGGGGCAGAGGATCCTCGCCATGATTGGCAGGCTCCAAGCGATGGCCGAGTCAAAGCAGGCAACAGCTGAGGGACTGAACAGGCTTCTCAAGATTCTGCGGCCGGGAGCTTGCAGGAGACCCAGCAGGACAGCACTGAGACACAGCGGGCGAGAGCCGCAACCCTTAAGAACGTGGCCCAGTCTCAGAGGGCCACGGTGGAGGGCTTGCAGAGTGTGGCCCAGTCTCAGAGGGCACTTGCTGCGGCCGGACTCAAGTGGCCATTGCAGAGGGGTCAACCACCATGCGTAGGATGCAGATTGTCCTGCTGGACTGCCAGTGCCAGTTGACGCTGGAGCCTCTGGAGCTAACCGCAGAAGCACCACAGTCCATGGAGTGACCCAGGGGCCAACAGTAACCCGAAGGGAGGAGGAAGGACTCGAGCCCATGTTGGGGGCATCCAGCCAAAAAACTGTGGCTGTGGCAACACTTTCTGTCTCCCCCTTTCTGACACCGGGGCATCTCAGGGCCAGCGGGATGAGGAGGCTGCCATGGAAACACGCCAGACACCTGGAAGCAGGTCAAGGCCCTCAAGGTCCAGGGTCTGCAGAGGACGTCCGCCACGTGCATCACAGGCAACGGGGCGAGGTAGGCAGCTGGCTCCCTCCACCTCTGATATACAGTCCCAGGAGACACTGAGATGTAGTGGTAGGCCACATAAGATTAGGAAGGTGTAGTTGCGTAGGCATGGCACGGGTGAAGGTCTGCACCAGTTACAAAGATATGTAAGCACCTTAATGTTTTCTGTTCACAAATTCCTTTATGTTACAACAACTTATTTACCCAACCTCTACTGTAAATAAATGTTTTTCAACACCCACCTGCGACTCATGTGTCTCGGTTATGATTCCTGTTCCATTGATGATCACCCGACGGATGCCTCATGCTGATGTCAGTTGGGGAGGCTGCTCAATGCTGTGTCATGAGAAAAGAAAGCAATTGGTTTCACAGGCCCCACGAGCGATTCCCTCCCGCCCCCCACCCCACCAGCTTCAGGGCCTGTATGTGGGTTTCAGATCCCTTACCACTACACAGATGTGGAACAACGTGCCAGCGTGCATGCAGAGCTCAGGCAGGAGTCAGACTACTTTGCACCAGGGCATCATCATCATCATGGTGCTTAGCGAGTCATCATCACCCTCCTGCCTGCCAACAAAAAACTCACGAACACGGAGTATCCAGGCCCGCCACACTGGTGTGACAATGTGCAGGATATATAGAAGACATTGTGGGAAGGGGTTGAGGGGAGATGGAACCCAAATACACCATCTCCTGGCGACAGAACTACCTGGTTATCAGGTCCTCCCTTGCCACCCGTGCATGCCTCATTTGAGCTGTTAGCCCTCCAGCGCCTAGCTGGTGTTTCAAGATGTGTTCGTTCTACTCTTCCTCCTCCTACCGCTAGTCATCCTCCCCAGCGATGCTCGGCTGGTCAGCCTCCACGTCGTCCTCATCCTCCTGTAAGAGGTCACCTCGCTGCAGAACCAGATTATGCAAGGCACAACACACCACCACAATGCGGGAGGAAGTCAGGGGGCTGTACTGGAGGGCACCGCCAGATTGGTCCAGGCACCAAAATTGCATCTTCAGGAGCACAATCGCGCGGGTGGCTCAATTGACCTAAGTGTTGTGGGTCTCCACCTCAAACACGTGCCTCTGCTTAGGTGCCATCAGCCATGTCCACAGCGGGTAACCTCTTTCACCCACGAGCCACCTCCCGAGCCTGCGTTCCTCCTCGAATGCCTTTGGGATGTCCGAGTTCCTGACGATGAAGCTGTCATGCACGCTGCCTGGATGCCGAGTGCAGACATGCATGATAGTATGCTATGGTCGCACACAAGCTGAACATTCAGGGAGTGGAACCCCTTCCGATTAACAAATCTTCGTGTATTCTGTAGGGGGGCCTTGAGGGCGACATGTGTGTATTCAATCGCCCCCTGCATGTTCGGCATCCCCACAATGACAGCAAACGTTGCAGCCCTTTCCTGCTGCACCTTGGCAAGGTTGAAGTTGATGAACTGTCCAGCCCAGGCATAAAGAGCTTCAGTGGCCTGCCTCACAGACGTGTGCATTGCAGATTGTTGGGTTGCGGAAAAAAAACAGTCGCATAGAAGTTTGTAGTGGCTGTCAATATAGTGGCCTCTAGGTGCCAGATCCTCCAACAGCTTGCACAGTTTTCGCACGGTCTCCTTTCAGAGTTGGAGACATCAGCAGCACATGGTGTTCGACATCTGCTCAAAGGACACTCATGCACGGAACTGCTGGGGTCTCTGCTCCCTCCATCTCCGACACTCCCCCTGTGGTTGAATGGTGGCCACCTCCTGCCTCTGGTGGTTGTCTCCCTCTGCTCCACCAAGCGGTAAGGCCTGGGCCTCCTGTACCCAGAATTCTTTCTCCTGCTCCTCCTCCTCAGCTCAAGCAGCATCCAAAAGAACAGCAAGATCGATTGGTTGCATTGCAAAAGTCATCTCGTCACTCTGAGGAGGGTGGGGGAGATGGAGTGGTACAAATGTGGAGGTTGTGCATCGCTGTTTGTCCCTAACACATTCAGAATCACAGCCCCCGCCCCCAGGTCCCCCAGCCACATACTCCCCACATTACGCCCCCCCCCCCCATCCCCAGCCACATGCTCCCTAGAATCACAGACCTTCTGCCCTCCAATTACTCAAGCCACATGCTCCCCACAATCGCAGCCCCGTGCAAAGTTGAGAGGCTGCAGCCGTGCTATCTTCAAGGGCTTTGTGCACATCCTTCGGCTGGAAGTGAGCTGAGTGCGCTGGGACTCAGCAGCACAGCGAGACCCGAGGTCAGTGCTGAGACCGGCGTCCGTGCTGGAAGTCAAACATCGAAGACCCTGCAGAGCAACAGACCCCGCCCGCACACTCACGCAAAGTGCCACCACCGACCCGAGACTGAAAATAGCCACAACAACAGGACACCCATGAGTAGCTCTGATGCCATGCACTTTTCTCCACACAAACCCTCACTGATGAAGCGGCCGAATCGGACTTTTATTGAGCATGTCTGTGTCGCGCCGATTCGGGATTAGTGAATGCGATGCTAAAGGGGGAAATGCTGGTAAAGTTGGGCGTGCAGTCCATTAATTCAATTTAAGTCCATGCAAATCCATTAAATTGCCGTTGCACCCGTTTCGGGCGCCATGCTGATCGCGTCCATTTTCGGGCCACGGTTAAGGGGGAATCGACGTGGACACGGGTGTGGATCGCGATATTCGCCTCACGCCCGAGTTTACCAAGTTTTCGTGCCCGAAGACGGGCGCAACGCAATGGTAAAATCGAGCCCTTGAAGCCCCAAAGCAGCTCTGTGTTTTCAGCTGATCCCTCTGTATTCTTCCCCATTGAAAGTCAGCAGTTAGCCACAAGCCGTGCATGCAGTTATTGGGGAAACATGGCGGGGCACCAGGCAAGTCAATGGATCGATCGTTAGGAAGGGAGGTTGACCTATGGGAAACAAAATAAAACCATCTCTCCCTGTATGCTGTCCAGCGCAGTATTCAGAAGACATCAGAAATAATCTGTCCTGAGTAAAACGGGAGTATCAAAATGAGGTCTTATGTTTTGCGAAGGTTAATGAGATTCGCAATGGTGTACGTGACACTGCGGTGCCTTAATGTCAATGAGAAGAGTACAGTAAGTGATGAAATGCTCACTGTAATTTTTAACAATTGGTATCTGACCATTCACTGCACATCATATGAGTTGATACTCAGAACCGTCGACAGTCCCGATACTCACAACCGTTGTTAGGCCAGGATTGCTATGTTTTGAAACAGGCATCCATTTCCACAACTTAAAACTCACACAGAGAAAAGGATAATGGTGTCTCCTCGCTGCTATCGCCTCCACAGCTCATTGTTCTTCGCCCCTATTCCCTTACTAGTCACGACCGACCCTCAGAGAAGAAAATATAGCAAATTGGGACGTCTTGTTGAAGTTGTACAAGACATTGGTCAGGCCACACTTGGAATGCGGTGTGCAATTCTGGTCACCCTATTGTAGAAAGAATGTTATTAAACTAGAAAGAGTGCAGAAAAGATTTACTAGGATGCTACGGGGACTTGATGGATTGAGCTATTGGCTGAATAGACTGGGACATTTTTCTCTGGAGCGTAAGAGGCTGAGGGGTGACCTTATAGAGGTCTATAAAATAATGAGGGGCATAGACCACGTAGATAGTCAATATCTTTTCCCAAAGATAGGGGAGTCTGAAACGAGAGGGCATAGGTTTAAGGTGAGAGGGGTGAGATACAAAAGTGTCCAGAGGGGCAGTTTTTCACACAGAGTGTGGTGAGTGTCTGGAACAAGCTGCCAGAGGTCGTAGAAGAGGCGGGTGCAATTTTATCTTTTAAAAAGCATTTAGATATTTATATGGGTGTGATGGCTATAGAGGGATATGAGCCAAATGCGGGCAATTGGGATTAGTTTAGGGTTTTTGTAAAAAAGGCGGCATGGACAACTTGGCCCGAAGGGCCTGTTTCCATGCTGTAAACCTCTATGACTCTATGACTCTAAATTAAAATGGAGAATATTTTAGTACTCAACTCCTCAGTCCTGCTGAATATATGGAGCACTTGACGATATAACATTGCACCTCTAATCACATTCAAGAACACTACCGCTGCAAGTGAGATCCGTTGTCGTTTTAAACATCAACCCAAGGGGTTCCCATTCTTAAGAAATGAATATTTAGCGGCAATAACACCGGGTCGAATTGCACGAGCACAGGCCAGGTTACAAAAAAAATTGTCAAATCTGCCGAAACTCCATTTGCAACAAAAAGCATCTTGCCGCACAGGAGTCGGCAGGATTTCAAGTTTAAAACTTTCCGTCCAGCATCAGTGGCTTCACGGAGCCCAAAATTAAAGCTAAAGAGAGATGCAGAGAGAAGAAAGTACTGTGAAGGTAAGGAACTGTCAAGTAATTCACGTGGTGTTAATTTTAGACACACGGTCAACTGAAGCGTGATTCCTGAAAGCTGGAGGCTAATGGAGGGATTCAGATACAATGGCCGGAATTATTTCGTCGTTCACGCCAGCGGGATACTCCAGTCCCGCCAGCAGTGCACTCCCGCCGCGGGTTTGCCGGGTTGCGTGGGATGACGTTAATGCTGTTTCCCATGGTCAGCGACCAGTCTATCTTGCCGCTAGCCCAAATGCGCCACCTCCCACCAGACGAAGACAAGCCGCGGGAGACCGGATAATCTGGTCTATTATTGAGAAAAGTGAAACAGATCGATCTGTTGATAAACACAAGTTGAATTTAGATTCAGACCGTGCCTTCTAGTAGCAGCTCGTGAAGGATAGACCCTGGCAAGTTAAAGGTCCACCATAGGAAGATAGACATTCCCGGCTGAAATGTCTGGCAGTGTGGCTTCCACCATTTCCGGATTCAGTTTCCTACAGCATTAGTACAAAAAAAGCACAGCGTGAAACAGAGATATCATTGTAAAGATGCGAGGAGAGCTGGATCAGATTAGCTTGATTCACTGACGGGAATATGGGAAATAGAGAGAAGGTTGGAAAATAAATGCAGTGATGCCGTGAAGAGATTTAGCGACATGAGAGAGAAGGCATTGCCAGAGTGACGAGATAGATTGGTGAATTAAAAACAAATTACTGTGAATGTTGGAAATTGAAATGAAAACTGAAAACGCTTTAAAATGGCAGCAGTTATGACAGCATCTGTGGGGAGAAATACAGCTAACGTTTTGGAGTCGAATTAGCTCCTGACACGCCAAACAAAATGATATTGGTAAACACATGATCGAAAGTCACATGGCTATCACAATCCCCATTACTCAACAGGCAACTTGTCGCAAGATATTTCTCCAAACATGTTGAATAGTTTGGTTTGGATTTATCAAATGCCTAGACGATAGTTTAGGCAGCACACACATTGAGGCAGATAACTGAATTCTGGGTTCTTAATAGAGTGGCTTGCGGACCGAAAGGACATTGCTTCAGAAATTAGCTCAGGCACAAAGTGACATCAGCAATTGCAAAGATCAGCCACCACTGCTGGCCAGGTAAAGGAACGACGTCAGAATTAGTGAACCGGACCTATGACATTGGCGTCATTTTTCCCAATACCTAAGTCAGCAAGATAGAAGTACAATGAAGCGTTGACATTAGGATACAGCGAACTGACAGAAAACACAGCAAGAGCAAAGAGGAGACGGCGAATTATCAAAACACCAATGCAGTTAGCAGGTTTTCCAGAAATCAATACTTGGTTAGCGATTCCCAAAAAAGGAAGAAGAACAACAACAAGCATAAACTCAATGTCAAGAACTGAAATGCGATAAAACATGTTTGCAAAATTCATATCTGATGAAGGTACTTACCGGGGACGCCACAAATAGCCAAGATGGGATAATAAAAATATTCAATAATATAAAGAGCGCAACTGATCCGATAAGCTAATGTTATCCAAGGACCATTATCAGAAAGCTCAGAAACCCAATGGGATAAATCTCTGCCTGTTGCTGAAAGATTAAAATCTATTGTTCTCAGTTTCTGATCCATTGTTGGAACACTATAATCTAATGCTCTCAGATTCTGATCTCGCCTCTCACTCTTTCTTAGTCCACCGATCCCGTTCATTGAATGAGTTGCTGTTCCCCCTCGCAAGATAGGTAACACTTTGAATACGGTACCTTATTAAATGAAATGAGGATTTACCCCAGAGATGTCATTAGGATCCATGGAAACTGGCATTCATTAAAGTCAATGACCCAACAGGTTATGTTAACCACTTAAGATCCAGCAGCTTTTCTAACGTAAACAAGTATAGCACTTACGTGGTCTGGCTGGGAACTACTCCAGTAAGTGAGGGCAGTGATCGCAGAAATAATACAGCCAAATAATGTATTTTCCAGTCATCGTGGATATCAGAGGGATATCCTGTTATCTTTGCTGGTGCTGTTAGATTCGACTAATGCTAATCAGGATTGGTAGAACATGATGCAGGTTGCAATTTTGATAAATCGTATCTTGTATTAAATACTCTATGAACTGTACGATGGTTGGCATGAGGTTTCAATTTAGATCAATCTGTTTGCATATTGTTCTGTCACCTGAAATTGGACCTCTGATGATGTGTGTAAAATGTGTACATATTGAGCAGATGTGGAGATGAAGTCCTGCCTTCACATTGCGAATACCCTCCATCGTGTTGTGTGGCCCAACCACCATGCTAAATGGGGCAGACTTCGAACCGATCTAGAAACTCAAGACTGGGCATCCATGGACGCAATGGGCTATCAGCAGCAGCAGAATTGGACTCCACCACAATCCGCAACCTCATGGCCCGGCACATACCCCACTCAACCATTTCCATCAAGCCAGGGGTCCAACCCTGGCTCAATGGAGAATGCAGGATGGCATGCCAGGAGCAGCACTAGACATACCTAACAATGAGGTGTCAACTTGGCGCAGCTACAAAACAGGACAACTTGCATGCAAAAACAGCAAATGATAGACAGTGCTAAGCGATCCCAAAACTAACGGATCAGATATCAGCTCTGCAGTCGTTCCACATCCTGTCGTGAATGGTGATGGACAATTAAACAACTCACTGGAGGAGGAGGCTCCACAAATATCCCCATTCTAAATGATGGAGGAGCCCAGCATACCAGTGCAAAAGATAAGCCTGAAGTATTTGCAACAAGCTTCTGCCAGTTGTGCCGAGTGGATGAATCATCACGGCCTCCATCTGTCGTCCCCAACATCTCAGATGCCAGCCTCCAGCCAATTCGATTTACTCCACGTGATATCAAGAAACGGTTGGAGGCACTGGATACTGCAAAAGCAATGGGCACTGATAACATCCTGGCAACAGTACTGAAGACTTGTTCTCCAGACCTTGCCGTTCCACTAGCCAAGCTCTTCCAGTACAATTACAAACCTGTCAGCGGCCCAGCAATGTGGAAAATTGCCATGGTACATTCTGTACACAAAAAGCAGGACAAATCCAACCCGGCCAATTGCCGCTCAATCCGTTTACTCCTGATAATTAGTAAAAGTGATGGAAGGAGGTCATGAACAGTGCTATAAAGCAGCACCTGCTCAGCAAAAACCTGCTCAGTGAAGAACAGTTTGGGTTTCGCCAGCGTTTCGCAGCTCCTGACCCTATTACAACCTTGGTTAAAGCATGGACAAAAGAGCTAAGTTCCAGAGGAGAGATCAGAGTGATAGCCCTAGACATCAAGGCCGCATTCGACCATCAAGCAGCGCGAGCAAAACTGGAATCAACCCGTATCAGGGGCTGGTTGGAGTCACATCTGGTACATGGGAGGATGGTTGTCGTTCTGGAGGATCAGTCATCCCAGCTCCAGGACATCTCTGCAGGAGTCCCTCAGTGTAGTGTCTGAGACCCAACAATCTTCAGCTGCTTCATCAATGGCCTTCCCTCTGTCATGAAGTCAGAAGTGGGGATGTTCGCCGAAGGTTGCACAATGTTCAGCACCATTCACGACTCCTCAGATACTGAAGCAGTCCATGTTCAAATGCAACAAGACATGGACAATATCCAAGCTTGGGCTGACAAGTGGTAAGTAACATTCACGCTACACAAATGCCAAGCAATGACCATCACCAATAAGAGACACTCTAACTACCACACCTTGACATTCAATGGTGAATTCCTCATTGAATCCCCTCAACATCCTTGGGGTTGCCATTGATCAGAAACTCAACTGGACTCACCACATAATCACAGTGGCTACAGGGGCAGGTGAGAGGCCAGGAATATTGCAGCGAGTAACTCAGCTCCTATCCAAGGCACACATTTGGAGTTGATGTAATACTCTCCATTTGCCTGGATGGGTGCAACTCCAACAACACTCAAGAAACTTGACACCATCCAGGACAAAACAGCCCGCTTGATTGGCACCACTTCAACAAACATTCAGTCCCTTCACCACGGACGGTCAGCAGTAGCAGTATGTGCTATCTACAAGCTGCACTGCAGCAATTCACAAAAGATTCTTGGACAGCACCTTCCAAACCTACGACCAATTCCATCCAGAAGGACAAGGGCAGCAGATAAATGGGAGCACCTCCACCTGCAAGTTCCCCTCTCAGCCACTCACCTTCCTGACTTGGACATATCTTGCCGTTCCTTCGCAATCGCTGGGTCAAAAACCTGGAATTCCCTCCCTCACGGCATTGTGGATCAACCCCACATGGAGACTGCGGCGTTTCAAGGAGGCAGCTCACCACCAGCTTCTCGAGGGCAATTAGGGATGGGCAATGAATGGTGGCAAGCCAGCGACGCCCAAGAACAACGAATGAATAATTTTAAAAAGTGCTATTGCTGCAGGCAAATTTGACAGGCTTTCTGTGCAGCCACTGGCTTGCAGATGAAAATTATTTTTCAATGGCGAGTTGTTGCACCTCTGGACCAGCCCTCAGATAATGTTAGATTACTGCAGATGCAAGTGATGTTTTTCATTTGGAGCCGAAATGTTGGATGATGTATTGTTTGGCATTCCTGATTTCATGCACCAGCTGAATGCTCAAACTTACTCCTGCAGAAGCGGGGATGTTCACAACTCTGCCAATGGTGCACCCAGTGACAGAATTGCAAAATCAACTGCAGCTTCCCAGATCCGAAGAAACCTTAAATATAAATAATCCGAACTTGATCACCACAACCCCGTCTTCGAAATAACAACATATCGATATGGGAGCATATTCTCCCTATTACTACCTGCCGCAAATGAATACGTTGTCTTACTGTAAATACCAACTGTTTTTTTAAATTAATAAATAATCACTTTGTGAAAATATCCGAGGACGTGACGGAATCAGAACCAAATGATCAAACGGGGTCCATTTCAGTGCATCAAGACCCATGAGCATCAACATCTCGAAGGACAATGGCAGGAGAAATCTTGGTGAAACAGCACGTGGAATTTGCCCTCCAAGTCAATCACTACCCTTCCTTGCTAATTAGCTGCGGTTCCTTCACGCTCTCTTTGTCAAACTTCTGTGTCTCACTCCCTGAAACGAATGTGGTTGGGCCTACAATTTACCGACTGCCGCAGTTGAAGAAGCAGCTCACCAAATGTTAGACAGGGTAAAGAGGAAAGGATAAAAATTGCTGGCATAGCCCGTGACACACTCATCCACTAAATGATTTTTTAAAAATATGTCGCTGACTGAACCGCAGCATTTAAACACTGTCTAATCTAGAGATTTTGAATACTCTCCAAACCAAAGGATCTGTCACTATCTGAAACAGAAGATCTGACACTGCCTGAACCAGTGTTATCCAGCAAAGTTATGTGTGTGATTCTGATATTCTGCACTAGGGGATAGGTTGGTAAATGCGACTGTGTAATTCTGATATTCTCTAATAGTGGGTAGACTGATAAAGGTGTGTGTGTGTGTGTATGATTCTGATATTCTCCACTTGGGTGTAAATTGTAAAGATGGCTGTGTGATTCTGACATTATTCCCAAAATTTTAGATTGCAAAATATGAGTATGTAATTCTCATATTCTGCACTTGCAGCAAAATTGGAAAAGGCCTGTTTGTGTGTGTGCGTGTGTGTGTGGGTGTGTGTGGTATTCTCCACGAGCAGCTAGATTGGTAAAGGATCGATTAATTAAGATGCTTGTGTGATTCTATCCACAAGTAGTTCAATTAGCAGAAGATGTGGGAGCCTTTGCCTTTGGCATATGAGCTTGACATATGTTCGTTTTCCATTTGCCCATTTGCAAATCCTAAAGTCTACCCATAGCAAGATCTACCGGAAACATGTATGCTGACGACATGCTGGATTTTCAGTTTTGTAACAACTTTGGACTAAAATCCAGGACAAGCAATGAAGTAGTATATCCTGAAACTGCCAAACGTCAGAGAGGCAAGCTTTGTCTCTGGTCACTTCGAGTTTTCAGAATCCAGTGAGGGAAAAGAATGTGGCTGTTGTTCTCTTAGCTTCAAGCTGCTTCTTAAAACAAAACTAAATAACTGGAATGCTCTGCGAAAAATGGTTGTCCCCAAGTATATCACCTGACCTAAATCATCCCCAAATCAAGGTCTGATCTGCAATCCCCAGAGACCATTGAAACTCTGCCGTAGTTCAGATTAAAATCTACATGATATGAAGTACACTAACTCAGTAACAATGAAAGACATGGGCTCCAAGCATTGTATGGTTCCTTGAAAAGTTGGTGCTTTTTCTACGCTTAGAGAGGCAAAAGAAATGCAAGTACAAAGTGAACCCAACTGAAACATTTGTATCGAAATGCCAAGACAATGCCAAGACAACTTACCTTTGAATTTGAATTTAGTCAATCAGGTTGAAATGAGAAATTAAATACAAAAACCAATCAAATTTAAATCGAATTGTCTCGACAACAGAGGACCAATCATATTGTGGAAAAGATTGATTTGTCATTTCTGGTGTAAAATAAGGGGGAAAGTGGCACAAAAAGAGAGAGAAACTGCCACCTACCACAGCTCACTGATCTCAGCTCAAAGCACCATCGAGATCGCAAAAGTAGCGAAGAAGACAGAAGTTCCAGACAGAAGAATCAACAAAGAAGGCCCAGAATATTCCAGAAGACACAGAACCTGGCTGTAATTTAGCGAGTAACAAAATTCTACTTTCTGTTAATTAGCGGGAATGTTATTTATTGGAACTACATACCATTAGAAATGGTATATTAGAAAACAGTCGGTAGAGAGATGGGATTTATTCGGTTTGTTAATAATTTAATTAATTTGCTCACTGTTAGTTTGATAACAAAATTCTTATGTGTTGATTTTTGAGAGCGTCAGGGATGTATTCTGTATTCATCCACAAGGAGTTTGAAATAATTTAGCAGAGCAACTTTGATAGGGAGGGGAGAGCATTGAAATATTATTCTGCTGGAGGAGTTTAAAAACTCACTTCCAGAAGTTATACAAACTCATGTTGAGTGTTGCGATGCAGAGGTTGATTCCCTTTTGAGAAGTAATGTTAAGTCTCCCAAAGAAGAATACCTAGCCTCATAATCTGTTAAAAGTGCATGGGAAGGTGTGATCTGTTCTTCAGTAATGTTTAGTGGTGAACTAAAACTGAGGAGTTAAGAGTTAAGAGAAAAATACCCTGAAAGTTTTCCAGACTGCGTGGTGACAAGATCCACAGCCATAAGTTGTGCGGGTTAGGTTGATTGGCCAGGTTAAAAAAAAATTGCCCCTTAGAGTCCTGGGATGCGTAGGTTAGAGGAATTAGCGGGTAAAATATGTGGGGGTAGGGCCTGGGTGGGATTGTGGTCGGTGCAGACTCGATGGGCCGAATGGCCTCCTTCTGCACTGTAGGGTTTCTATGATTTCTATGATAGGAAAGGTTAAATGAAAGGAAGGGGGTGGCAATATTGATCATGAATTCAGGGCTCTTCAAATGAGCATTATGTCTAGGACGGCACGGTCGCACAGTGGTTAGCACTGCTGCTTCACAGCTCCAGGGTCCCGGGCTCGATTCCTGGCTTGGGTCACTGTCTGTGTGGAGTTTGCACATTCTCCTCGTGTCTGTGTGGGTTTCCTCCGGGTGCTCCTGTTTCCTTCCAAAGATGTGTGGGTTAGGTTGATTGGCCAGGTTAAAAAATTGCCCCTTAGAGTCCTGGGATGTATTCCACACTTTCTTCGTGTGTTTTCCTAGCCTTGTCAAATGCTTCTTTTTCTCTTTGACTAAGCTCACAATATCTCTCGTTGTGCAAGTTTCCCAAAACTTGCCACACTTATCCTTACAGAAATGTGCTGGTCCTGAATTCCTACCAACTTACACTTGAAAGCCTCCCACATGCCAGATGTTGATTTGCCCTCAAACGTCTGCCCCAATCAACATTCTTCAGTTCCTGCCTAATATTTCTGTAATTACATCCCCCCGCCACTCCGCTCCTCTCCTTCCCCAACCCCCCACCCCCCCACACTTAATTAACAAGTAAGTGAATTGTTGTCACTGTTCCCGAACTGCTCCCCCAGTGAATCATCAACCACCTGGCCGTGCTCATTCCTCAATACCAGATCCAGTTTGGTCCCTTCCCTCGTTGGACTTTCTACATGCTGCTTCTACATCCTGCTTCAGTAAAAGTTGTTCTACTGGAAATCACGGTCTCCAGAACAGCATGTTCGAAATGAAACCAAAACCGAACTGGAACGGCTGCTAAACATCACTGAGGAACATACAGCTTATCTTGCTAACGGAAGGATGGTGGAGGGAGACGAGCGATCGAGGTAGGTTGGGGGTGTGCTCTGCCGAGGGGGGCCTGCCTCCCAGAGGTGTCCGATCCCGCGGGGGGGGGGGGGGTGTGGTCTGCCGGGGGTGCCTGCCTCCCAGGGGGGTCTGATACGGGGGGCGGGGGCGGGCGGTCTGCCGGGGTGGTTAGCGGGGGGCGGGGGGGGGGGGAGGGGGTCCGTGAATGTTGGTCGGGGAGGATGGGCTTCGGAGATTCCCCTGCAGAATAGAAATCTGCTTCGGACTTTTATTCTGCAGTTCGCTAAAAGCGCGGATCCGGAACGGGCCAGGAGACGGTAAAGTGGGATTTGGTGGTAGGGTTGGGCACGCGGTTCATTAAGTCGATTTAAATGGATTAGCAGTCGAGCGGTCCGATTCGGGCGCGGGCCGGACCCGTGCCCGAATCTGGTGTCGATAAAGCCGCGATCTGCTCGGAATCGGGTGCAGATTGCGGCATCGGCCCGACGCCCAACTTTACCGCGATTTCGCACCCGAAAACGGGCGCGAAGTTTTGGTAAAATCGGGCCCATTGTGTCTGTTTGACAATTGGCTGATTGGCTCATCTAAACATTGCAACATGAAGGTGCCGTACTAACTGAGTGTTCACAGATGATGACCTCATTAACAGGAAAGAGGGAGGAGTGAAAATATTAGCCGACTTCACGAGTATGTTGTTCGTCTGGTGAAATAGAACTGCACTCTCAAACACACCTCATTCACTGTCATAATGTTCCTCAAAATTTCTCACATACTTTCTCACTCTCTCAATCTCTGAAACACTTTCTCCCTCACAGACTCATTCTCCATCTCATAATCTCTCGCACACTCCGGAAATTCTCTCTCACATACTCACACAATAGCACACCATTTCACTTCCCCAGTATAATTCTCTCTCACTCGTACTGACATTCTCTCTTAAACTCTGTCACATATTTCCACTAACTCTCATCTCTCTCTCTCTCTCTCACCCAAACACACTCTTTCAGACTCACAAAATCATTCAGTCTGACACTCTCTCCTCCATTTGTCTCCCAAAATCTGTCACACCCTCGCACATATTCCCCCCACATTACCATTCACTCAATAGCCTATAATCTGTCCAACTCCCTCTCGCTCACAATATTTATCAAAGCCTTTCACATTCTCTCACAATATCTCCGATGGTTAGCTGGCTCTGAAGCGTCCTGTCGAATACTCCCAGTGTCGGATCAAATTAGCATTTTATCCCTCTCTACATTGTCTCCTCGGACATTTTCAGTCGATGATAAATTAGGTGAACGGATGCAGTGCAAAGATCCCTCTGCCTACTTAGTGAACATAAAACAGTCCAAAGAGAGATGTCACACAGGATTTGCAAAACCTCCCTCTGCTCTAATGTTCAAGCACTTCAATGGCAACCACAACACAGCATTAGAAAACGAGTCAAAATCCCACTATTTGTATACACGCATAGACACTCTCGCTCACACAAACTCTATCTAACAATCACAGACACTCTCACACACAGCTCCCTCGCACGTCATCTCTCAGCCTGTCACACTACTTCATAGCAATTTTCTTACTTTCACACACTCTCTCAAACTCTCCCCACACTTCCTAGCTCTCTCTCCTTCTTGCACGTTCTGTCACTCATTCTTTCGAACTCTCTTTTTCTCACATTTTTCTCCACACTGTCTCACATTTGCACCCTCTGCCACTCTTTACTACACTCTCACAAACGTTCACATACTCTCACAATCAGCCTTTCTCTCATGCTCTCTCAATTTCTAAGATTTTGTTTCTCACATTCTCATACCCTGTCACACCCTCACAATCTTACATCTTACCCTCACAATGCCACATGTTCTGTCACGCTCTGTCTCACAATTTCACACTCTCTCTGATTCTCTCTTTCATTCTTCTTCAATCTCCCACACTCCCAGACACTCAAAGCCAAAATCATGCACTCTGATAGTCTTGTATTCTTTCTCAATTTCTTTCACTGTCGCAAAATTATTTTCTCTCACATTTCCACTTGTTTTCCCATATCTTCCCATTCTCTCACAATTTTTCTCACATTCGCACTCACGCTCTCTATCCTGCACACTGACACATTATCTGTCACACCATCTGGCGCATTCTTTCAGAGACTCTCTCGCATTCTGTCTCACAGTCTCGCTGTCGCAAACACTGAAACACTCTCACAATCTCTCTGATACTCTCTCACACCATAAAGTTCTTCCTCACACTCTTTGTCACTCTATCTTTTAAAATCTCCCTCTCCCACTTGTTCTCGCTTTGCCTCTCACAGAAGAGCATTATCACACACTCTCATGCATTCTCACACACACTGTATCTCGCTCTCGCAAACAGTCATTCAGCGATTCACATATGCTTCCCTGGCTCTCTCTCTCTCTCACACACACACACACACACAGACACACATTATCTCACACTCTCACAATCACACAGCCTGTCACACACAAAATCTTGATCTCTCAAAGAGACAGACTTATCGAAAACACACACACACATACAGACACACACTATGGAACAATCTCGCATTTACATACTTTCAAACTCTCACTGACTCACTCTATGACACTCATACACTCCCCCCTCCCGCTTACCCTCTCATATTCCGTCACCTTGACAGATTCATGCAAGAACTGACGCACAAACACACACTCATATATGCAAACTCACAGTCCTACAGTCTCACCTCTCTCACACTCCCGATCTTACACTTACTCCCTCATTCTCACCTCGTTCATAGTCACACGCTGACCCATTCCTCCTCTCTTCACTTCACCCATCTTATCTCAGGTCATTTCACATCACAGGCCCTGTTATCCACACAGCTCAACCCATTTCTCTGTCTGACACCACCTGTGCAGCTTTAACCCCATCAGTGATTTTCTCAACACAGCTCTCTCCCTTTCTCTCTCTTGCTCTCTCTCCCTTTCTCACTCTCGCCCTCTCTTTTGATCTCTTTATCTCTCTTACACTCACAGGCACACACACACACACACGCATGCATTTGCTCTCTCACGCACGATCTTTAAAACCCTTTGCCACATTCTCTTGCACTCCCTGTCACTCTTATAAATGTTCAAAGTCTCTTTCAACCTCTCTCCCACCCTCATTCGCGCTCTCTTCTCACACTCGCTCATTGTCTGCCACTATCCTTCACGCTCACCCTCTCTCAGACTCCCACACACGTTTTTATTTGCTCACACGCGCAATGTCTTACTCTCTTGATCTAATATTCTCTCCCTCCCAGTCCCTTTCACTTTCTGAGGCTCTATCTCTCATGTTCTCACTCCCACTCGCTCACAGAATACCTCACAATCTCACGCACTCTCACCCTGATCTCTCTTCCTCTGACCTCCACCACACTCATCCACAATCCGTCCCCCTGCACAAAATTTCTTTCTCGCAATATCGTATCTTTACACACAAAATTTTCCATGCTGTCTGTTTCACAAACGTTCTCACGCTTTATCTCTCAAACACCGACTCTCACGTGTTTTCTCACTATCTCTCAAACTCACACACACACGCGCGCGCACACACACGCGCACACTCATGCCCTCGGAACAGGGAGATTCTACAGTTGAACGCGTGGCTAAAGGACTGGTGCAAGAGGAAGGGTTTTAAATTCATAGATAACTGGGAAATCTTCAAGTCAGGATGGCAACTGTACAGAAAGGATGGGTTACACCTTAACTGGAAGGGAGCAAATATCCTGGCTGGGAGTTTTGCTAGAGTGTTTCGGCAGGATTTAAACTAGTGTGGCAGGGGGGTGGGGAACAAAACAGGAGGTCAGTAAATACTGAGGCTGGGGTCGAGCTGGGGGCCAGGGCAAGGCTAGCTAAGAAGAGGAGCACTCTGGAGGAGGAGGACCTGACTGGGCCTGGAGGTCTGGAGTGTATCTGCTTCAATGCGAGGAGTGTAACGGGTAAAACAGACGAACTTAGGGCCTTAATGCTTGTGCGGAATTTGGATGTGGTTGCGGTGACGGAAACTTGGTTAAAAGAAGGACAGGACTGGCAGCTGACTATTCCGGGGTATAAGTGTTTTAGGCGAGACAGAGGAGGGGCTAAAAAAGGTGGGGGAGTAGCGATATTAGTTAAGGAGCATATTACCGCGGTGCAGAGGGTAGACAACTTAGAGGGGTCATGTACTGAGTCGCTGTGGGTGGAACTCAGAAACAGGAAGGGTGCAGTCACTATGCTGGGGGTGTACTACAGACCACCCAACAGCCCACGGGAAGTGGAGGAAAGGATATGTCAGGAGATTCTGGATAGGTGCAGAAAACATAGGGTTGTTGTAGTGGGGGACTTTAATTTCCCTGGCACAGACTGGAAAGTGCTTAGAGCTGGGGGACCGGACGGGGAGGAATTTGTAAAATGCATACTGGAAGGTTCTTTGGAACAGTATGTAGATAGCCCGACTAGAGAGGGGGCTATACTGGACCTAGTTCTGGGAAATGAGCCCGGTCAGGTCGTCAAAGTTTCGGTAGGGGAACATGTGGCAAATAGTGACCACAACTCTGTTAACTTTAGGATAGTAATGGACAAGGATGAGTGCTGTCCTACGGGCAGGGTGCTAAATTGGGGCAAGGCTGACTATAGCCGGATTAGGCAGGAATTGGTGGATGTTGATTGGGAGAGGATGTTCGAGGGTAAGTCCGCGTCTGGCATGTGGGAGTCTTTTAAGGGACTATTGATAAGGCTGCAGGATAGGCATGTGCTTGTAAAAAGGAAAGATAGGAAAGGTAGGATTCGAGAGCCGTGGATAACCAGGGAAATTGAGGATCTGATTAAAATGAAAAGGGAGGTGTACGTTAAGTCCAGGCAACTGAAAACAGATGGAGCTCTGGAGGAATACAAAGAGAGTAGGAAAGATCTCAAACGGGGAGTTAGAAGGGCAAAAAGAGGTCACGAGATGTTCTTGGCAGGCAGGATTAAGGAGAATCCTAAGGCATTCTATTCATCCGTTAGGAACAAAAGAGTTGTCAGGGAGAAAATCGGACCTCTCAGGGACAAAGGAGGGGAATTATGCTTAGAACCCAAGGGAATAGGGGAGATCCTAAATGAATACTTTGCATCGGTATTCACGAAGGAGAGGGGTGTGTTAACCGGGAGTGTCTCGGAGGGAGGTGTTGACCCGTGAGAGAAAATCTCCATTACAAGAGAGGAAGTGTTAGGTTTTTTAGGGAACATTAAAACTTACAAAGCCCCAGGGCCTGATGGCATCTATCCTCGACTGCTCAGGGAGACGAGAGGTGAAATTGCTGGGCCTCTGACGGAAATCTTTGTCGCTTCTTTGGACACGGGTGAGGTCCCTGAGGATTGGAGGATAGCGAATGTGGTCCTGTTGTTTAAGAAGTGTAGCAGGGATAACCCAGGAAATTATAGGCCGGTGAGCTTGACGTCCGTGGTAGGGAAGTTGTTGGAGAGGATTCTTAGAGACAGGATGTATGTGCATTTAGAACAGAACAATCTCATTAGTGACAGACAGCATGGTTTTGTAAGAGGGAGGTCGTGCCTTACAAATTTGGTGGAGTTTTTTGAGGAAGCGACAAAAACGGTTGATGAAGGAAGGGCCGTGGATGTCGTCTATATGGATTTCAGTAAGGCATTTGACAAAGTCCCACATGGCAGGTTGGTTAAGAAGGTTAAGGCTCATGGGATACAAGGAGAAGTGGCTAGATGGGTGGAGAACTGGCTTGGCCATAGGAGACAGAGGGTAGTGGTCGAAGGGTCTTTTTCCGGCTGGAGGTCTGTGACCAGTGGTGTTCCGCAGGGCTCTGTACTGGGACCACTGCTATTTGTGATATATATAAATGATTTGGAAGAAGGTGTAACTGGTGTAATCAGCAGGTTTGCGGATGACACGAAGATGGCTGGAATTGCGGATAGCGAAGAGCATTGTCGGGCAATACAGCAGGATATAGATAGGCTGGAAAATTGGGCGGAGAGGTGGCAGATGGAGTTTAATCTGGATAAATGCGAAGTGATGCATTTTGGAAGAAATAATGTAGGGAGGAGTTATACAATAAATGGCAGAGTCATCAGGAGTATAGAAACACAGAGGGACCTAGGTGTGCAAGTCCACAAATCCTTGAAGGTGGCAACACAGGTGGAGAAGGTGGTGAAGAAGGCATATGGTATGCTTGCCTTTATAGGACGGGGTATAGAGTATAAAAGCTGGAGTCTGATGATGCAGCTGTATAGAACGCTGGTTAGGCCACATTTGGAGTACTGCGTCCAGTTCTGGTCGCCGCACTACCAGAAGGACATGGAGGCATTGGAGAGAGTGCAGAGAAGGTTTACCAGGATGTTACCTGGTATGGAGGGTCTTAGCTATGAGGAGAGATTGGGTAGACTGGGGTTGTTCTCCTTGGAAAGACGGAGAATGAGGGGAGATCTAATAGAGGTATACAAGATTATGAAGGGTATAGATAGGGTGAACAGTGGGAAGCTTTTTCGCAGGTCGGAGGTGACGATCACGAGGGGTCACGGGCTCAAGCTGAGAGGGGCGAAGTATAACTCAGACATCAGAGGGACGTTTTTTACACAGAGGGTGGTGGGGGCCTGGAATGCGCTGCCAAGTAGGGTGGTGGACGCAGGCACGCTGACATCGTTTAAGACTTACCTGGATAGTCACATGAGCAGCCTGGGAATGGAGGGATACAAACGATTGGTCTCGTTGGACCAAGGAGCGGCACAGGCTTGGAGGGCCGAAGGGCCTGTTTCATGTGCTGTACTGTTCTTTGTTCTTTGTTCTTTTCAATTTCTCAATCTCTTATAATCTTTTAAACATTATTACCTGCACAAACGTTGACATTCCCTTACACGCTCTCACTTCCTGACAATCAATCTCCCAATCTTTTCCTCACTCTTTCACACATTACTGCATTCTCTCACTCTCTCTCTCTCTCTGTTCTCCAACATTCTGTCATCAGTCATCACTCACTGCCACACTCACACCCTCCCCCATCCTCGCTAAATCACTCTCTCAAGATCTCTCTCACACTCTTTCATACTTTCTCTCTCTCGCTTCTCTCACACTGTCTCTCACGTTTCGTATTATCTGTCACACCCTCTCACAGTATATGTCATTCATACTCTCGCACTCCGTCGCTCATGAACTCTCACACACTATCTTTCTCACACTGTCTCACACCCTCTCACATGCCCTAACCCTCACCGTATGTCTCCCAGACTTTCATAGTCTCCCTCACATTTCCACCCACACTCATACTCTCCCTCACTTTGTCGTACATTCTCGCACTTTGTCATACTCTCAGAATCAGTCACAATCTCACTCACTCTCTCGCTCACATTCTTCCTCACACCTTCCCACTTTTCCTGACGCTCTTATGCTCTTCCTCCATCACAATGTCTCACCTTGTCTTATGTTCTCACATTGTCTCTCCCACACACTGCCACACAAGCACACATAAATTCTGTCTCTCACTCTCCCTAACTCTCTGTATCAATCTTTCTCTTACGCTCCCTCTCTTACTCTCTCACAAACTCCATCACGATCTATCCCTCTGTCAAAAACTTTCTCAACCCCTCACACTCTTTCACGCTCATTCGCTCTCTCTGCCAACCATTACCTCCTACACTCTCACACATTGTCATGGTCTTCCTCATTCGCCGAATCTCAAACTCTCTCTCACAATCTCTGCAACACACCAGCACACTTTTCATCACACTCTCTCTCTCTGTGACTCTCTCTCTCAAACTTGTCCCACTCTCTCAGACCCTTTCTCAAACAATCTTTAACACCCTCTTTCTCACGTTAAAACACTCTCTCCTTCGCTCAATAACTCCCTCAATATCTCACTCACTATCATCCACAGTCCCTCACAATCGTTAACAAACTCTTTGTCACGCAATCTTTAACACATTCTCACACTCTCTCACAATCTGTCACTTAACCTATTCGTCTCTTCCTAACTTTCGCACCCCATCTTTGACACAGTCTCTCACTAACCCCTCTGTCTCATAAATCTTTATTTCTCTATCACCAAATGTAACTTTTGTACCGTCAATCATTCTTTCCCTCCATCCTGCTGCTGCATTATCCCATATTTACAGCACAGCTTTCTCCCACTAACACGTTTTATCTCTCTCTCTCTCTCTCACAGACACACACACACGCACACACACACACAATCTCATATTTACAGCACGGCTTTCACCCACTAACACGTTATCTCTCTCTCTCACACACACACACACACACAAACACACACACGTACACACACATTCTCCCCCTCTCAAAGACATATGCACCCCAGAATGCACTCGATCTCAATGTCATTCTTCTACACATTCAAAAATACCTTATTGTTTTATGCACACAGACACTCGTATGCATATAAAAACACACATAAACACGAACATATTCTCTCTCTGTGTGTCTCTCTCTGTCAGTCTGTCTCCGTCGCTCTCGCGTTACCACTCAAACAATGACACAATCACACACACGCACACATACTGTATCACACATGTTGCTCCTCTCTTACATACTTTATCCTACTCACTCTCACGCAGACTCATTGAGGGACTCACATACACTTCACTGTCTCAAACACATACACACGCTTCACTCTAACACTCACACGCAATGACATAATGTCTCTGGGACACAAAAATCTCCGTTCTCTCATAGATGCACACACTGTCACAAACACACCCGCACTATCAAACAGTCTGGACCTTGAAAACGTCTCTCTATCACACTTGCATACTTCCTTCTTCTCGCTCACTCTGTTACACTCCCTCGCATTGACATAGTCATTCATGCACTGACACTGTTGCGAAGTTGAGTAGAGTAATTGTAGATTGGTGTTTGGAAAATTGTAAAATGCTAGCCGGAAAGCATTGCATGTTCCTTTTAAAAGTTGGTCCTTTTTCTGTGCTGAGAAAGTTAAAAACTGCAAGTACACATGGAGTGCTTAAACATTTTTTATTGGAAGCCCCAGCAGTAGGGTTATAAAGACAATAGGCTTTCAGGCATAATGCTTGTTTTTTTTTAAAATTTCGCCAAACAATTTGAATTAGGCAATTAGATGTCAAAGTACTATTAAATTTAAACCCAATGGTTTTGGTAACCGAGAACAAACCCTATGGTGTGGGATATTGATATGTCATCATAGGTATAAAAGGAAGGACCGTCTGACAGAGAGGGAGAGCAACAGCCATCTGCCATAGCACATAGCTTTTAGCTTGAAGCATCATCGAGAAAGAAAATAAAAAGAAGAAAAATGAAGGAAGAAGAATTAATAATCAACAGAGGCCCAGGGTATTCTGGAAGGCACAAAACCTGGTTGTAATTTAGAGGGTGACTACAATTCTATTTCTTTCTTTTTAATAAGTGGTAATTCTATTTATCTGAACAGCATTCCATTATAATCGTGTTCTATTCAGTGTGCTAATAGATTAGTTAACTTATCTAACTGTTACTTAGATTAATAAATTGTTATTTGTTGACCTTGGAGAAAGTGCCAGGGAGTTATTTTGATTTAAGCTCAGAAAGTTGCTGAAGAACAGATCATAACACTTCACACACACTTTAACAGGTTATGAGGCGAGATATTCGTCTTTGAGTGGTTAGGTCTTTGTTCTCAGAAGGGCTCCACCCCTGCTTCATAACAACACACACAAACATGAATGCAGCACATAAACACACACTCACTGTGTCACATACTCTAGTGGTTAGCACTGTTGCTTCACAGCACCAGGGACCTGTGTTTGATTCCCATCTTGGGTCACCGTGTGGAGTCTGCACGTTCCACATGCGTCTGCGTGAATTACCTCTGGGTGCTCTGGTATACTCCCACAGTCCAAAAGACGAATGTGTTAGGCGCATTGCCCATGATAACTTCTCCTTCAGTGTTTCTGAACAGGCGCTGGAGTGTGGTGAATCGTGGATTTTCACAATGACTTTATTACAGTGTTATTTTAAGCATGCTTGTGACTCTACTAAATAAATTTAAACTCTTTCTCCACCTCGCCCCGTCTTAGCTCAGGTTATCTCACATCACACATCCTGTTCTCCCTACAGCTCAGACCATGTTTTAATCACACCCCGCCTGTGCAGCTCTCACCCCATCACTATCCCTTGCTCAACGCAGCTTTGTCTCTCTTTCTCTCTCTCTCTCTCTCACTCGCTCAGCCTTTTGTTTCCTCCTTTCGTCTCATTCTAATTTCCTCGCTCACTTGCTCACCTATTGTTTATTCCCCTCTCTGTGTCGCATTGTACCACATGGCAGGTTGTTGAATGGAGTTAAATATCACGCGATCGAGAGTGAGATAGCCAAATGAATACTAAATTGGCTTGATGACAGCAAGACAGAGAGTGGTTGTCGAGAGCTGTTTTTCAAACTGGAGATCTTTAACCAACGGTTTGTCTCAGGGATCGGACCTGGGTTCACTGTTATTTGTAATTTATATTAATGATTTGGATGAGAATTTGGGAGGCATGGTTAGTAAGTTTGCAAACGACACCAAGATCGATGGCACAGTAGACAGTGAAGAAGGCTATCTACGGTTGCAACGGGATCTTGTTAAATTGGGCCAGAGGGCTGATGAACGGCAGATGGAATGTAGTTTCGATTAATGCGAGGAATTGCATTTTTGTAGATCGAACCAGGGCAGGACTTACTCCGTTGATGGTAGGGTGTTGGGGAGAGTTATAGAACAAAGATACCTAGGGTAACATGTTCTCGGCTCTTTGAAATTGGAGTCACAATAGCACAGAGTGGTGCGGAGGGCATTTGGCATGCTTGGTTTGATTGGTGAGAATATGGAATGAAGGACGTCTTGTTGAAGTTGTGTAGGAGATTGGTGAGACCACACTTGGAATCCTGTGTACAGTTCTGGTCACCCTATCATAGAAAGGGCATTATTAAACTAGAAAGAGGCCAGAAAAGATTTACCAGGGTGCTATCGGGACTTGATCCTTTCAGTTAAAAGGGGAGGTTGTGTCACGTGGAACTTTTTTTCCCTGGTGTGTATGAGACTTAGGGGGTGATCCTATAGAGGTCTCCAAAATAATGAGGGAAATAGATTGGGTAAATAGTCAACATAATTTCCCAAAGTTGGGGAGTCAAAACTAAAGGGGCTAGGTTTATGTTGAGAGGGAAGAGATACAAAAGAGTCCAGAGGGGCGTTTTTTTTCACACAGAGTGTGGTGAGTGTCTGGAACAAATTGCCAGAGGTAGTAGTAGAGAGGGGTACAATGTTGTCTTTTGAACAGCAGTTCAAAAGTTACATCAGTAAGGTGGATTTTGAGGGATATCGGCCAAATGCACGTAATTGGGACTAGCATATTGGTTAAGAGAAAAGGACAGCATGGACAAGTTGGGCCGAAGGGTCTGTTTCCATGCTGTGACCTTCTATTACTCTATTACTCTATGACTCCAAACATCTCTCTCTCGCTCCGATATTTTTCCATCACACCCTCTCTTACCTCTCCCTTTCCAATATCTTCACATTTTTCCGAGTGTGTAACCCAAAACAGGTCGCAATGCTCCAGCTGAGCAAGTTAATGTGAGCACAGCAATGAGCCATTTATGATGAAGTTGAATTCTCTCTGAGTTTCAGTTAATATTTTAAATAACATTCCTCTCACACTAGCTGCGTCCCCCTCCCCCTCCTCTCACCCTCACTCTCCCTCTCTCTTTTTCATTCTAACTTCACCGTTTTCACTCTCTGTCTCTCAGAATATCAATCTGATCACACCCTTTCTCGTTTGAGCCCTCTCTCTCTTGCTCTCTCTCTCAATCTATTCCTCTCTCTTTCTCTCTCCCTTTCTCTTTCTCTCTCTCTTTCTCTCTCTCTCTATCTATCTATCTATCTATCTATCTATCTATCTATCTATCTATCTATCTATCTATCTATCTATCTATCTATCTATCTATCTCTCTCTCTCTCTCCTTCTCTCTCTTCCCCCTCCCCCTCTCTCGCCCCTTCTCTATCACCGTCCCCCCTCCCCCCTACATCTCAACCCGATCTTCTTCCACTTTAAGGTTCTTTATCAGATGGAAGCTAGTGTCAGCTGTCGTCACAGTTAAATATGTTTGTTTCTAATTGCTCTATGAGATGCTGTGTTTTTATATGCTGCTGGTTCTGATTTTTCTGAGGTGTTCTATTGTTTTAAAATGTTTTCACATTTTGAGGAGCTGCATTATATTTAGGCATGGAATAATTTTCTTTCGCCATTCAGTAGTTCCAGATGTTTGATGCACTGCATTTTGCAATTCATACTCACAAACAACCTACTTAAATCCCATAACAGAATGTCCACAGTTAAAGAGAGAGTTACATCCCATTGTGGATTAGAGCCACCGGAGAGAGACACGTTTTGAACTTAGTTATGGATTGGTCACAGTCCAAGGGGAGAGTTCACTGAAACAGTCTGAGATCTAAAAATGGGGTTGATTATGTTTGAGTGTGCGCCATCTTCTCTATTATAATTATTTAATAATTGTGAAGAACACAATCCAGTTTTTGGAAAAAGCTAACTCATTCTATAAATAGCTATTTTCCATCACTGACCTCAATATCGTAAATGGTTTGTTCATATGCATAAAAAAACGTAAAACCTTCTTGCTACCTCAATATCCCCGAGGTGATTCTACAGGGTATAAACTAAAGGCTTTGGGAATATATAACCTCAGAGTTTAAGAATGAGTGACTGTCAGCAGCACGAAGAGACTCTTCATGTAACACTGAAAATGCTTCATCAAATGATCTTGGCACAGAAAATATTCTATACGATCATTGCCATTATTGGTGTTCCTGGTAAGTAACTATAACCATTGAGGTAGTGCAAAAATGTACGTGAGTGTCTTTCTGATTTTAGATTCTGAGTGAAAATGTTCCATGCTGATCTCTTGCACACTTTTATACAGACATCAAATTAACGATAAAATTCATTTAAATCATCTGCTTTATAATATCTCTATGGTTTTAATTCCTTTCATCAGCTGATACGAAAGCTCTACACGTAACTCACAGGCTCACTGATCAATGAAGTTATAGCATTTATTGAATTTTGTGTATTGTTAGATTTGACCTCAGTGAAGATGATTTCTCTGAAATAGCAATTAACTGGAGTCAGAATAAAAACATACCCTTGAGTGTGGATCACGAAGCAGAGTGGGATATCTGCCACCGCAAGTGTTGCAGGATGTATCTGTCAATGTACAATCCAACTGATTGTGCCTCTTTCGCCAGAGTGGAATTTCTGATATAAATATCCATCTATGTCTGGCACTATGTGTCCACGTAGAATTGTACTTCCTGTGAGTCACGAGCGGGAATGAAATAAGTTGCTTCGATTTTAAGTTGATTCTATTTTGAAATATATAGCCTCTGTCGTATAACTTTGGAATAGATTGAAAACCGGAAAATTGGCTTGGTTTCAAAGATGCTTACTGAACTTTGTAGAGAGAGAAATTTCTCGATCGCTTTAGTTTCTATTGAAAGATAGATCCTGAAATTTAAACAACCCAACAACACATGAACAGTATTCTATACTTTGTGATTTTTTTCACATTTTTATTAATCGGGAAATGAACTCCAATGTTTACTTTCCGATTGTTATATATCGTTGAACTGCTTTGCTGTTTCAAACGATTTGCAAATTTTATCACCTGAACGACTAAACTCCTCCAACCCACTCATACATTTACGATTTTAAGGAGTGACAGGGAGACTTATTATTCTGATCAAAATGCAACAGCTGACACTAAGTGCCGCTGAAATAAATTTCCAATTCAAATACTCGAGTTTCAAGTTGATAATTTATCAATGTATTATTATATTGACGTGTATTCTTCCACAGTATTCATTCTCATCCTCAGTTTGGATTTGTCTTTTGAAATGATCATAGTGCTTACCGATTCCATATCAGTGATGAAAGAACAGTTATCCCAGCGCTGATCCTTGTGGGAGAACACTTCCCACCATCCAACAATCAGACAAAATCCCTTTAACTCCTACACCCTGTGCTCTGTCTCTGTCGCCAGCTTGTTGTTCATTCGGCTGTGTATCTTGTAACTCCACTTGCTCCGAGATTACCCATGAGTCTGTTAAGTCTTAACACAATGAATTTTTTTTAGAAAATCTATGTGTTTGGCATCAATCATCTCAAACTAATCTATAATTGTTGATAGTTATTGCAATAACGCAAAATATGTCAGGAATGATCTTAATTTTGGAATGTGTGCTGATTACTCTTTCTTATCGTCTGTGTTCCTTGATGTTAATTTTCTCTGATAGATTTGGTTTCTTCATTTTTTTCCTACTGTTCACATTGTAACTGGAGGATTGTTCGTTGGAATTATTTTATTTTATGTGTTAAAAACAATATTAATATAAAGTGACTACTGTCTTACAATCCTGTGCTGAAGTTATGATGACATGGTGCTTAATAATGCAGATGAGTTCGTTGTCTTTATTAGCTAAGGTATAGAATCAAAGAGCAGGAATTATGATGGAGCTCAATGAAACACTCATCAGGTAACAGCTAGAGTACTGTGAGGGTTTCTGGTGGCCACACTAAAGGGAGGATGTGATTGCCCTGGAAGCGACGCAAGGTGGATTCATCAGGATGCTGCCTGGGCTGGTGAGGTTTTGTTATGGAGAGGAGCTGATAAGGCTACAGTTGCTTTCCTTCAAACAGCGAACGTTGACCAGAGATAACATTGAGGTGTACATAATTGTGTGGGACATGAAACGGATAGTTAAAAAGAAACATTTTCCCCCCAAATCAGATTGGTAAGTAGCCAGGGTGCCTAAATTTAAGGCAAGGAGTCGGAGATTTAGAGGTGATTTCGGGAAAAATAACGTTTCCACCCAGCTAGTGTTGGGTACTTCGAACTCATTGTCTGAAAGGTTGGTCGAGCTGGGAATGCTGAAACATTTAAGAAGCATTGAGATGCACACTTGTAATTTCATAGCAGCTGAGGATATTGATATTGTGCTGGAGAATGGGATTTCATTAAGTAGGTGCTTCGTGGCCGGCAGAAACACAATTGGCAAAGAGATATTTTCTGGTTAAAAGCTATGAATCTATAATGATTGATATTCAGAAATTAGTGGCTCTGCTAAATCACACTGTCAGCTTTATGAATGTTCTTTGATGAAGTCCATCTAAAGTCAAGGAAATGCTGTTTTGGTGCAGCATTCTGTGCTCTGTTTTAAAGCCACATCCTGTATTTTCCCTCGACCTGCAACCCAGCCCCAGTCCTCCGATCTACCCTTGATATTTCCATTGAGATCTGTCAATGAGAAATCAGACACCTCATATTTATCTGCCTCTCTCACCCGTTCATTCCTGTCTCCCTGTGAGCATGCTGCACTCCAACTCTGAAGTTCAACTGTGACATTATGATCAAACCTGCTTCCAAGCGTGGTGCTACTGTTGTCTTGTACCGAACCCAACCTTACTGACCCTAAGCACCAACTCTCATGTATATGCTCCAAACTGAACCATGACCCAAAGATCAAGTATAATCATATTGTTTCCAAACACTCACTGACCTCATCGACTCGGGTCTCCTTGCCAAAAAGAACCTTCAATATCATCGCTGCACAGCAATGCAGAGCTCGATTCAACCTTCCACATCCACCTCCTTCCTGAAATCAGGATTGTCCAGTGGACTCATTGTTTCAGCTTCATGTTGCCCCACAGAACTCATATCTTCATCCCTTGACTCCACCTCCTCTCCCATTGCCAGTGCCTTGCCACCTACTTCCTCGATTCATCGAATGTCCAACACCATATCAACAATCTCTGGTACCCTGGCCCAAAAGTCTAATCTTCAGGATGGATTTCGAATCTCACTGTAATCATCACCCACCAGAGAGGGTTTGAGGGCTCTCAGTTTCTTCTTTGAACTGAGGTCCGAACAATCCTCTCCACTAATGCTATCTTCCATCTTTCATAACTTATGCTCCCGCCACGTAATTTATCATTTAATTTGTCTCACTTTGTTCAAATGAAATATGTTGCCATAGGTATCAGCTTGGACCCCGGTAATGTCTGTCTTTTTATGGGTTCCATGGAACACTCTTTGTTCCAGTCCTGCTCAGGTTCGCTCCCGTGCCTCAAGTTCTGCGACATCAATGCGTGTATTGTTGACGATCCAGGCTTCTGTCTGGACCTGGAAAATATGAACCATTTTGCTTCCAATTGCCACCCTTGTCTCTCCTTCACAGGGGCATTTATTGCGTATCTGCTTCATTCCCTGACATATTTGCCTCAATTTCTAGCGATTCATTGACCTCCTGCATCCACTAGAAGCCCACTACACCGATTCCACAGCTTAATCTTGTACAAATCCTTAAATCTTCTGTAAGGGCTAAATTCCATTTTCCACGTGTTTCCAACTTCGTTGCATTTATTCAGATGATACCGCCTTTGAAAATGTCTCTTCTGGCATGTCTGCCTTCTTCTCAATAGAGGTTGTCTCCTTGACACTCAGGCCTACGTCTCCGTCAAATCTCCTTCCCACAGAACCTTCCCTTCCAATCATTGATGATGCAACAACTGCCTCTTTACCTCTTCTCCTCTAATTATTCTAGGTTCGAGCTGTCTTTTCAGATGAAACAGCTTTTCGCTTGCATTTTCCTCAATTGCTACTGTGTTCGCCGTTCCCAATAGGGTCTCCTCTTCATTTGGGGAATCTAAGGGCAGAGTGGGACATTGCGTTCCAGAATCCCTTCACTCATCCCGCCAGCATAACTCCCTATCTGCCTATTACGTTCCATTTTAACTCAGCACCTTGCTGTCATGTCACATACCTGGAGGATATCACATGCTAGAGGAGAAAAACATCATCTTCCTGTTAGACAGGTGACAGCACTCAATATTTTGCTTTTTCTTGACGCCGTTTTCATTGTTATATCCCAAACATTTCAAAACTCACTGCAAAACTCGTCTTTTCCTGAACACTTAGCCATCTGTCTCTTGTTTTTCAGTTTGCTATGTTTTACCTATAGTATAGTATCCAACACGATTTCACTCTGTTCAGGTCTCACACATGTCCTTTTCTACTTTTCTTTTTACAGCCCAGAAAGAGGGCTTTCGGCTCATTTAGTCTGCAACTGCTCTCTGACAGAGCATCTGATCCAGGCCCTATCCCCTTAATCCCACATAGTTACCCGTTAGTGAACAGATCATGCACATTTTGCAACACCAGTGTGCACTTTTGCGTGGCAAATTCACCTAGCCTACAGATGCTTTCATTGTGAGTGGAAACTGGAACACCCGGCGGAAATCCAAGCAGACATGGGGAGAATATGAGAACACCACACAGACAGTTAGCCAAGACCACAATTGAAGTTGGGTCGGTAGTACAAACGTGCCACTCTTTTCCAACTTCCTCTTTTTTCTTAGAGTTTTTGCTCTCTCTATGCTCACGTTATTGAATATCGGCATTAACTTGCTGACATTTTTCTCCTTATTTTGTTTTAGTAGTATTTGTTAGTTTACTCCCTGATCTCAATGAACTTTCTCCCTCCTTCAGTCTCCCATTTTCATCCATTCGTTCATTCTGCATCTGGTATCCGAAAACACGAGTGACATCCTCGCTTGCGAGCTTTGAATTGTGCTCTAGAATTCCACTTCCATATTGTCTACCTCAGTTCGTCACTCTCTGCTCCGGGTCCCTTAATTGCAGCTGTGCCTAAAACTCAGCGTGAGCGAGCGATCTTGTCAGGCAGACACAACGAGGCCATGTCCCGACCAGCTTAAGTGCAACGCTTATTAATTATCCACTGCGGAGTATAGTGAGGTGGAAATACTCTGATATTGGGACCAGTGGCACCTGGGATGGGATGGGGTTGGGGCGGGAATGCTGAGGAGATGAATTCCCAATCATGTGGAGGCTGTTTCTTCTTGGAGTGCAAATACAGGGCGCCAATCAGAGAGGTTCATTTCACAGAAGGAGGATGATCTGGTCGATACCCGAACCTGGAGTGGTTTGCCTCCTGGAAAGGCTCTAGTCTTGCGAATGTCCCAGCTTTAGTTTCAGTGTTGCACGCAAAACGACGCTCTGGCAGTGCTCCAAATAGATGACATGGAGAGGCCGCAAACGCGGAGATTGTTCATTTCTTGGAAAACTGTTGAAAAGCTGTCCCTCCTTTCGATGTAAAGCTGGAAGTTATATTCTTGAGCACTGTCCAACTTGTGGAGGGAATGCAACTGCAGTTGGACTGTTGCTGCTCTGACTATAATATGCCTTTCTGGGATTAATTTGTGTCATGTATTTGTGCAGGAATTTTGTGGAGTCAGTTCTATTTACTGGTGCTGCTTTGTTTCTAACCAGCAGCTTACATGCTGATGCTGCAGAACTTTCGTTGATCCTAAGTGCTGGAACGACTGCTTGAATCTGGGCTAACACAGCGTTGTTATTTGTTTTGATGCCCCATGAGCTTTTTGGAGAAGGATTTGATTTGATTTATTGAGAGGAAAAATCATGTTACAGTGCGGGGCTAGCCTCAGAAGGAAAAACAAGCTCAGTTCCTGTTTGGCACCTTTAGACAGAAGTATCTCCCTCTCTGACTCTTCTCCCGCTGGAGACTAGAGACTGGTCTCTGTCGAAAAATTGGACATAATCTGAAGTTCTGCTGTTTCAATAGAACTAATTCCCATGAGGCTGCTCTATTGGCGTCAGAGGATAAATACCACACTGCAGCTCTGCCTGAACAGTTAAAAGGTTGGGAGCCTAGCATCCACGTGAGCTACTATGTTTTTTTGTGGTAACTGATTTTGAAGCCGTTTGTATTTTTGTGGGGATGGTATTTAAATTGGAGTTAAAAAGATATCTAGCAGCTAAACGCTTTACGATGCCATGCGTCACTGTTTCAATTGGTAAAAAAAAGCTGATTCATTATGTTATATGGTCAGCGTTTGTAAAAAAGTTTGATTTATTGAAAGCTTCTGAGTGGGTTAATAGAATGACACCTCGATAAGAACATATTAGTCGCAGTAATGATAAAAAAAAGTTGGAGTTTGGACGAACTACGTGATATTTCTTGAAGTTTCTGATCTGGTCCCGAACACCAGGCCGTGTGTAGTCTCGGGAGGATTCAAACCGGAGTGGGCCTATTTCAGGCAAGTGTGTAACCTGGTGATGAAAGGAAATTAGCGTGACTTTATTCCTGAGAATACTGTTCACTGGGATGATACAAAAGTGAGGAAGTTCCATTCCTGGGATGTGTGTAACCTTTAATAATTTCGTTTAGTAGTCACAGGTAGGCTTATATTAACACTGTAATGAAGCCACTGTGTAAATCCCCTTGTTGCCACACTCCAGTGCTTGTCCCGTACACTGAGGGAGAATTAATAATGGCCAATGCACCTAACCAGCACATCTTTCGGACTCTGCGAGTAAGCCGGAGCGCCCGGAGGGAACTCACACAAACAGGTGGAGAACGTACAAACTCAGCACAGACAGTGACCCAAGCCGGGAATTGAACATGGGTCCATAGCGCTGTGAGGCAGCAGAGCTAACCACTGTACCACCCTTGGTGATGGTCGGAAACTGGACAAGGTAGTTTTATCGGAAAAATATCTTGAGTAATTTCTAATCGTAGAGGATGTCTATTCACACGATGAGTGCACCTGGCTGTTTTCCCAAATATTCCATGGGCCTAATTATGTGAAATCCTCCACATGGAGTACGTCTGAAGCTGCAGGGGATCTGTTGTTATGGTTCAGGATAGAAACTACAAATTGTTTTATGGAGCCTACCTGGATCATCATTTTTGCACCTTGAACTTGACTAGGGTAAACATATGTTACACTTCAGGTATGGTTCAACAGACCCGCTAGGGAGCATTAATCAAACAAAGTTTATTTAAGAATGTAGTTAACATATATGGAATGAAAATTAGCAATACATTTAATCAATTAACAATCAAGCAACAAACAATCATAATTTAGCGTATCCATGAATGAATATAAGAGATCTCATCAACAGATCCCATAACCAAACCCTTTTCACAGTTTTAAAACAAAAGTAATGCTCACGTGATATTGGAAATTAGTACTTTGCTTGGAGATTTGAAACACTGACCTCCCAGTCTTGATACAACCAGAAAACTTTGAAGTCAGACCACCGTTCCAGAACACCGGGGAAACTCTGGGCAAGCCACTACAGCAGTCTGTTTCCTCCAGGAAGGAAAGACCTTGTTTTCAGATAGCCAGCAGGATTTCCAAACATCAGAGAGAGAAAAGCACTTCTTTCCATCTTGGTGTCCCTTCTAAACAAACTAAAAACCCGCAGCTCAGAACTAAAAATGTACACCATGTGCTACCTGCAACACCTCCTTTCTATACCCTCCCGGCAATACCACTTGATGAACCACTGCCCACTTTACATCGGCCTGAATATGTAAACCTCTCCATTTCCTCATGAAGACCTTAGTTTTAAGATAATAACATTCTGGTATACACTCAGATTCCTCTTCCACGTATGCTTCCTGATACAACTGTTTTATTTCTATAACTCTCTGCCGTAACTCTGACAGCTTTCCCGAACGAGAAATATTCACCTCTTCCTCCACCTGCTCTTCTTCATTTCCAACCATCTGATCAAAAATCGTTTCTGATCATTAAAATTTAACTTTCATATCTTCACTCCTTGATTTTTCCTCTTATCGTACCTATTACTTTACGACCGTGTTATTACCTTCCAATCAGGAACAAAATCGCAGGATATGAGTCCTTCAACAAACATTTTGTTTGTTTATCCAGTGGCTTTCAACAACAGTAGGCACCACCCCACCTGTGCTGCAACGAAAGCGTTACCCAAGGTAAACCGTATTACTGGACAATATACTTGATCTATTATTCCGACTACCACTTCACCACTCTTCACTGGATCCTCCAAACTCACCTTAAACAATGGAACACTACTCTTCTCGCCATGAATTCCGCATAGTGCCAACTTTTCTGAAAACACTCCTTCCAGACTATATAACTCTGCATCTCTTATTACCAAACGTTGACTTGCTCCCGCTTCTCTTCAAATTTTAACGTCTTCACCTGCCCCTCCTGGTACACATGAGTAAACTTTATCCACACAAGGGAATTCTTGAAAGGGATCTGGCACCTTCTTATCAATCATCTCCTGACGAGTCTGCAAATACGTTTGCAACTCTTTTGCTTCAACTAGGCTTTCATTTACCACTTTAGCAAGGCGCACTGGGTTATCCTGTTTTACCATATCATTCCTCCCTGTGCTTTTCTTAAACTACCAACACATCAACTTCGCATCTCCTAATGTATTACAGTACAATCATCTGGGGTTTTTAATTTGTCTTCCACCTTCCTATACTTCCTTTTTAACTTGAGGTACACTGTCCTTATTATCTCACACAAAATCTCCTTTATCTTTACGACCAAAGTATATCTCTTTTCCCCAATTCCTGTCCCTCACAGGCTGAAACTGAATCGGAAACGAAACTTTGATTTATGAAGTAATTCATAATCATCTGCCATTTCTGCTGCAAACCACGCAGTTTTAATTCACTGCTCTTTCATATGAGCTCTCATGACATTAGCAGGTGAATTTTTAAACTCATCGATAATTATCATTTCTCTATGAGCTTCCTGCGTCTGGTCTATTTTCAAAGCCCTTATCCACCTATCAAAATTATTCTATTTGATCCTTTCAAAGTCAATATATATTTGACCAGGTTCTTTGCTTAGATTTCTAAACTGTTGTCTGTCGCCTTCTGGCACAAGTTCATATGCACCAAAGATAGATTTTTTCACCTGATCATATTTCCCAGGTACCTCATCTGATACTAATGCAAACACCTTATGAGCTGTATCTTCCAACTTTGGTGTGTGGCCATTTCATTTATTTAGCCACTCTCTCAAATGAAATGAAAATGGATTCTACACCCTTCGCATCAAAAGCCTGGGAATGCTTGGACATATTCAAATAGATCCACGCCAAGCCATTAACTACGATGCTGTTGTTCTTCCTCACTATCCTCATCACTACTCTCAACCTGTACTGTTCGCTTCACATCCACCAATTTTAACTGACGCTCATTATTATTGCCAGTTTCCGAAGTGCAAATTCTCTCTCTTCTACTTATTCCTCTGGTAGGGCTGTTGTTTTCCTTTCGTTTTCCCTTGCCTGCAACGTCAGCAGTTTCATTTCATTTTTCTTTTTATAATTCAAATTGATCCAATTCTTTTGCTTGCGTTTCCTCCCTTTCTTTGGCCTTTTCTGCTGCAATGGCCTCCATTATTTTTCCTTTTCGGCTGCAATTGCATTCCTTCCCTTAGCTTGCACTAATCTCTCTATTTGCTTTATCTCAAGCTCAAGCTGCGTTAATTCGTTTTCATGTTCAATCTGTTTCATTTGTAATTGAATTCTAGCCATTTTCAATTATTCTGGCTGTGTTTCTGGCAACTGCAAATACTGAGCTAACGCCACAATTATCTCCCCTTTCCTTGCATTATCAGTCAATGTCAATCGCAATGTTTTTGCTGATCGCAAAAGCGCTGTTTTATTCATCTTTTTAAAAACACCTTGCATGACTTCTTACATCCACAGGAACTTCTTCACCTCTGAAAGAGCCATTATTCCATAAGGCAGTCCCTATTTAAACCCGAATGCAGCAGCTGAAAAGATAACACAAATATTCTCACCATTCGCTTTCTTTGAGTTCAATAATCCCAGACCAATCAAGTAATACAGATTTTAATCTTGCAAGAGAGCACGCAACTGTTATGGTTCAGTTCAGAAACACCAAACTGTTGTCTGGTGCATGCCTGGGTTATACGCTTTCCATCTTGAATATGGCGAGGGTAACCATGTTATGTTTCACTTCAGTTATGATTCAACAGACCCAGCCGTTTCCAAACAATCTTTATTTAAGAATTCAGTTAACATGTATAGAAATAAAATTAGCAATAATTTTGATCAATTACAAACATGAAACAAAAAATCATGATATCATGTAACGTTAATGAATATGCTAGGTGCCTCAATCAAACAAATCCAATAAACAAGCTTTCCAAAAGTTTAAAACAGCAATGACTAATGTTCACGAGATTCTGGAACTGAATCCTTTGGTTGAAGAATTGAAACCCGAACCTCTCTGTCTTGATACAGCCAGAACACTTTGAAGTCAGACTAGCTTCCCAGAACAACAGGGAGACTCTAGGCAAGCCACCAACAGCAGATTAGTTAACCCAGGAAGGCAAGTCCTTGTTTTCAGATAACCTGCAGAATTTCCAAATAAAACAGGGAACGAGAGAGAGAGAGAGAGAATTATTTCCAGCTTGATGTCCATTTTAAGAACTAAAAACCTGCAGCTCAGAACTGAAAATGAAAGAGCTCCTGTCACCTGATCTGCAATTATTCTTCCTCCCATCAATGCAGGGTTATAAAACTAATTACATTGGAGATTGGCTATTTTTGGGATAAATGCAGATTGAAAGTTTGGAAACCAGGAAACAGTCTACTCTTGATGTTCTGAAGTGGCATCCAAATTCATGAATTATCCATTCTAGGGAAGTGTTCAATCCGGGATGGGGTCTCATAATTGGGTGCAGGAAGAAATGACAGATTTGATTGAAAATACTGATATCCTTCTGTCGAGTGGGTGTATTATTGGGAAACACGTTCAATTTGAGTTAATTCTGGAAAACAGACTAAATGAGAAGTCCACCCACTGAGAAATGTTTTCATCTTCAAACATTGCAGACTACTGCCACCAAATTGACGGGTCTGTATTTCACAGCATTCTGTCCCGACTATTTTCAGAATCACCGATTTTATATTTGCTAATTTCCAGTCTGCAATGTCAATCTCTAACACAACTTCTCCAACAAAAACCGGCACCCCAATCAGGTATCAATGCCTGATTGATACTGAAATCCTGTCCATACTGTCGGTTCAGATTTGGAGAATGTTTAATCTGTGATTAATTGTCTCTTATCCCTTTTTCTCTGACAGTGAATTTACTGGGAATTGCGATCCTGTGTCAGAGAAAGTGTGGCCTCTCCACCTGCACCACTCGCTACCTGGTGGCCATGGCAATGGCGGATCTACTGTTTGTCATCTTTCACCCCATATTGACCATGATGAATATTTACTATTTCCCCTGGACTTTTCTGTCCCTCACATCTGTTTGTCGGGTTAAATCTGTCCTGAGCGGTGTAGGCAGAGATTGTTCAGTTTGGTTCACCATCACTTTCTCCTTTGATCGATTTGTGGCCATTCGCTGCCAGAAACTGAAAAACAAATATTGCACCGGGAAAAGTGCTGTTGTGGTGCTGGCAACAACCAGTATCCTGGTCTGTGCAAAAAACCTCCCCTTGTATTTTACTCTTAAATCTGCATTGTCAATAGAATATGTCCAGTGGGGCTGTGAGACGAAGTCAAGCTATTGGACTGATCCAGCATGGGTTATATTTAATTGGTTTGATCGAGTTTTGACCCCATTGATCCCATTCTGTTTAATCCTGTTGATCAACTCTCTGACAGTCAGACACATTTTACTGACCAGTCGAGTCCGGAAGGAACTGAGGGCTCAGAGGAAGGGAGGGATTAGCAGTGACCCCGAAATGGAGAGTAGAATGAAGTCAATAATTTTACTCTTCAGCATATCTGGAGCTTTCATTCTGCTCTGGTCGATGTATGTCATAAAGTTTTTCTATTTGGATTTGGCAGAATTACTTTACATCACTGTTCCAGATTACATTTTTCAACAAGTCGGATTTATGCTGCGCAATTTAAATTGCTGCACAAACACATTTATTTACGTGGTAACACAATCCAAATTCAGGGAGCAGATCGCGGTGAAATATTTGCTTGCGTCAATTAAACAATTAATGAATAAACAAAAATGAGACCGGGATTGCTAATTGACCGCCTCAGTCAACCACAGACCAAGTTTGCATTCTGCGCACTTCAGCCAAATAGCAACATCTTACGATGAGAAACAGAAAATACTGCGGATGCTGGCATCTAAAACAAAAACAGAACATGCTGGAAGTACTTAACACGTCTAACAACATCTGTGGAGAGAGACAAAAGTCAACGTTTCGCGCCAAAATGGCCCCTGACACTTACTAACAAACATGTTCACCAATCAACGTTTCCGCACTTAGACCGACAACGGATTAGCCAATCAGAGTTTGGAGTTTCTGCCTGATAGCAGTATCAGCCAATTTGGAAACCAAACAGCTAACTGACAGCCTTCTGAATGATTCCAGGAGATCAACCCGATGACCATCATACACTTCGGCCAATCAGAGAGTTTGTACCGCTGCCTGAAGTTGCCACATCCAATCACAGACCCAGCTTTCAGACCAACCGCTGCCATAATCAATCAAGCAGCACGTCTCGATTTAAAACAGCCACCTTACATATCTTGGGACACTAACGGGAAAATTGGCATGGCAAATCCAACCAACCAACACATGCGTGGACTGCAGGGGAACACTTGAGCACACGAAGGAAACCCATGCAGACAAGTAGAAAACCTGCGAACACCAGACAGATCGTCACCCCTGGAATGGAACCCGGTTTCCACGGTGCTGTGAGGTGGCAGTGTTCATCACAGTGCTAACGCACCTTCCAAACGTATGTTAAATAGTCCAATCCCAAAAGGGTTCAGTCATAACATTCGATTCTGAACTGACAGCTGAAGAATCAAGTAGAGGTTTTGGGTGGACATGGGGGGTGGGGGGGAAGGGTGGGTGAAATTGTGTTTGAGTATAGGTGGTGGGAAGCGACGCACGTGTACTTGGGTGGGCAATGATGTTTGTGATTACAAGGCGTGTGGAGCTGTGTGCGGTTGTTGGGACTGTGAAGCTGTGCGTGCATATGGGGGGGGGGGGCGCTGGCTGTGTTTGGGTGTTGGGGATTTGAAGGGCAGATTTGGGTATAGGGCATGCATGAAGGCAAGCACATACATGCCCGCACATATGCATGGAGTCACAAAAACACTCATACAAAACACTCAAATGTAACGCACACAAACACACATATATATGTATATGTGTAATATACATTTTTATACATATGTAAACAGCAAGAGGATAGCCAGGGAGAGGTTGGCCCAATCAAGGACAAGGGAGGGAATCTATGCGTCGAGCCAGAGGAAATGGTCGAGGTATTAAATGAGGACTTTGCATCAGTATTCACCAAAGAGAAGGAGTTGGTGGATGATGAGTCTGGGAAAGGATGTGTAGTTAGTTTGAGTCATGTTGAACTCAAAAAGGAGGAGGTACTGGGGCTCTTGAGAAACTTTAAGGTAGACAAGTCTCCAGGGCCTGATGGGGTATACACCAGAATACTAAGAGAGGCAAGGGAGGAAATTCCTGGGGCGTTGAGAGAAATCTTTGCATCCTCACTAACTACAGGGGATTGGAGAATAGCCAATGTTGTTCCTTTGTTTGAGAAAGGTAGCAAGAATAATCCAGGTAATTACAGGCCGGTGAGCCTTACATCCATGGTAGGGAAATTATTGGAGATGATTCTTCGAGACAGGATTTATTCTCAATTGGAAATAAGTGGGCGTATTAGTGAGAGGCAACATGGCTTTGTGAAGGGGAGGTCTTGTCTCACGAACTTGATCGAGATTTTCGAGGAAGTGGCGAAGATGATTGATGAGGGTAGGGCAGTGGATGTTGTCTACATGGACTTCAGTCAGGCATTTGACAAGGTCTCTCATGGCAGACTGGTGCTGAAATGAAATCGCATGGGATCGGAAGTAAGCGGGCAAGTTGGATACAAAACTGGCTCAGTCAAAGAAGACCGAGGATAGCAGTGGAAGTGTGCGTTTCTGAATGGAGGGCTGTGACAAGTGGTGTTCCTCATTGATCAGTGCTGGGACCTTTGATGTTTGTAATATATATAGATGATTTGGAGGAAAATGTAACGTGATTGATTAGTAAGTTTGCGGACGACACAAAAGTTAGTGGATTTGCAGATAGTGATGAGGACCATCAGAGGATACCGATCAGTTGGAGACTTGGTCGGAGAGGTGGCAGATGGAGTTTAATCCGGACAAATGTGAGGTAATGCACTTTGGAAGGTCTAATACAGATAGGAAACATACAGAAAATGGGAGAAACCTTAAGAGTATTGATAGGCAAATGGATCTGAGTGTACAGGTACACAGGTCACTGAAAGTGGTAATGCAAGTGGAGAAGGTAGTCAAGAAGGCATACGGCATGCTTCCCTTCATCAGCCGGAACATTGAGTTTAGAAATTGTCAACTCGTGTTGCAGCTTTATCGAACCTTATTTAGGCCGTACTTGGAATATAGTGTTCAATTCTGGTCACCACACTACCAGAAGGATGTGGAGGCGTTGGAGACAGCACAGAAAAGATTAACCAGGATGTTGCCTGGTATGGAGGTCATTAGCTATGAGGAGAGGTTGGAGAAAATTGGTGTGTTCTCACTTGAACGATGGAAGTTGAGGGGCAACCTGATAGAAGTCGAGAAGATTATGAGAGCCACGGACAGAGCGGATAGACAGAAGCTTTTTCCCAGTGTGGAAGAGTCAATTGCTAGGGGGCACAGGTTTAAGGTGCGAGGGGCAATGTTTAAACGAGATGTACGAGGAAGAGTTTTGGCACAGAGAGTAGTGGATGCCTGGAACTCGTTGCCGCGTGATGTAGTGGAAGCGGATACGGTGGTGACTTTTAAGGGGCGTCTTGAAAATACATGAATAAGATGGGAATAGAGGGATATGGTCCCCGGAAGGATAGGGGTTTTTAGTTCCGTTGGGCAGCATGGTCGGTGTAGGCTTGAAGGGCTGAAGGGCCTGTTCCTGTGCTGTAATATTCTTCGTTCCTTGTTCTTTGTATACACAGAAGTACATACACACACACGCACACACACACACACAGGTAACCACCGAAGAGCAAGTGAGATATGCAGGGAGGCACACATACACACACACACACTGATATACACAGAGAGGCACAAATCAAGATATAGACAGAGCCACATTCGCAGATATATAGATACAGAGGCATACACACAGATATATAGATGCATATAAAACTCGCAGATATACTCAAAGCCGCACACTCTCCAATAAACAGAGAGGCAAACTCACACATACAGTTATTCACAGAGGCACACACACACACAACTATACGTAGAGACATATTCACACAGAGATATACACAGAGGCATACACACACAGTTGTACGCAAATGCGTGGACACACATAGCGATTTAAATCAATGCAAACACATGTGCACAGAGAGATAAACACACACAGCGATATAAATGGAGGCACACACTCATAGACACAAAGAAAAGCACACAAGCACACACAGATATTTAAAGTGGGGTGGGACCGTGGCACAATGCGTAGCACTGCACTTACAGGGAGCCGGAGACACAGTTTCCATTCCCAGCGTGGGTCACTGTCTATGTTGAATTTGTGCGTTCAACTTGTCTGCATGGATTTACTCCAGGTGCTCGGATTTCCTCTCATGGTCTGAAAGATGTGCTGTTTAGGTGCATTGGCCATTTAAATTGTCGCCCAGTCTACCCGACCAGGCGCAGGAGCGTGGGGAATGGTGACTTTCACAAAAAGGTCAGTTAAGTCTTTATTTAAGCCGACTGGTGACACTAATAACTAAATACTAAACTATATATAAATGATCTGGAAGAAGGAGTAACTGGGGTGATCAGTAAGTTTGCGGACGACACAAAACTGGCAGGACTTGCAGATAGTGAGGAACATTGTCAGAGGCTACAGAAGGATATAGATAGGCTGGAAATTTGGGCAAGGAAATGGCAGATGGAGTTCAATCCTGATAAATGCGAAGTGATGCATTTTGGTGGGAATAATGTAGGGAGGAGCGACACGATAAATGGAAGAACCATAAAGGGTGTAGAGACGCAGAGGGACCTGGGTGTGCAAGTCCACAGATCTTTGAAGGTGACGTCACAGGTGGAGAAGGTGGTGAAGAAGGCATATGGCATGCTTGCCTTTATAGGACGGGGCATAGAGTATAAAAGTTGGGGTCTGATGTTGCAGATGTATAGAACGTTGGTTCGGCCGCATTTGGAATACTGCGTCCAGTTCTGGTCGCCACACTACCAGAAGGACGTGGAGGCTTTGGAGAGAGTACAGAGGAGGTTTACCAGGATGTTGCCTGGTATGGAGGGGCTTGGTTATGAGGAGAGATTGGGGAAACTGGAGTTGTTCTCCTTGGAAAGACGGAGGATGAGGGGAGACTTAATAGAGGTGTATAAAATTATGAAAGGCATAGACAGGGTGAACGGTGGGAAGCTTTTCCCCGGGTCGGTGGTGACGTTCACGAGGGGTCATAGGTTCAAGGTGAAGGGGGGGAGGTTTAACACAGATATCAGAAGGACATATTTCACACAGAGGGTCGTGGGGGCCTGGAATGTGTTGCCGGGCAAGGTGGTGGAGGCGGACACACTGGGAACGTTTAAGACTTATCTAGACAGCTATATGAACGGAGTGGGAATGGAGGGATACAAAAGAGTGGTCTAGTTTGGACCAGGGAGCGGCGCGGGCTAATTGTTCCTGGGTTCTCGTTTCAAGGCTTCATTCTATGATCATCTTGCTGGTGCCAGTACAGAGTGAGACTGCGGATAGTTGGGAACCTGTCTTGGGGGCAGGGAATTCATATGGTGTTCGTGGAAGTGGAAATGACTAGGGTTGGGAAGCATTTTCCGATCAGGGCCATTGTGATCTCCTGGACTCGTTTCGATCGCCTCAGGGGGTCGGAGAGGGATTTCCCAGATTTTTTTTTCCCCATATTGGCCCTGGGGTTTTTCACTCTGGGTTTTCGCCTCTCCCTGGAGATCACATGGTCTGGAATGGGGGGGTGGGGGTGAGTTAATAGGTTGTAATGAACAAAGCATCGGAGCTGTGAGGGACAGCTCGGTGGATAGGATATTGGTATGTAGATAGGCTGGAAAATTGGGCGGGGATCCTGGATTCAGGATTCAATCCTGGACCGGGGAGCGGCGCGGGCTTGGAGGGCCGAAGGGCCTGTTCCTGTGCTGTATTGTTCTTTGTTCTTTGTTATAAAAAAGAGGCAAGATCACACACATTGATACACAGGAGCAAACACACTCATAACGACATACACTGAGGCACACTCAGAGAAATATGATTCGAGGCAAAAACGCAGATAGACACAGAATCATGCATATATGTGTTTTTATATATATATACACAGAGGCACACACTCACAAAGGAATACAAAGATGCACAGACAGAGATAAACATGGATGCACACACATATTACACACAGAGGCGCGCGAGTGCACACAGGCACACACACAACGATACATCAACATATGCACAGATTATATACAGAGATACTCTCTTGCAAATGAAATGTTGATTCCCCATTATGAGAGCTAACAGCTAACCATTCACAGAGGAGTACCTCACTCTATAATCTGTTAAAATTGACCATTAGAAGTTAATTAAAATAACTCCCTCTAAAATCGACAAATAACTGTTTATTGCTCTCACTAACAATGAACAAGTTAAATAAACTATCCCTGATTCATCCCAGTTTTATCCGATTTGCTAATTCTACAAGTATCATCTTTTTCTGTCTTTCTAAACTTTCTTGGCAGTTTTGGGAACCATCTTTGACCCAGAGAAACTCTTTAGCAACGTTAAGAGGCATTTCCCCACTTTTGCTTTAACTGGCAATAAGTCACCGAAATTAAAAAGATTTTGCGGCCGCGACGCTCCCATCGCGACCCGCACCTTTTCTGGTGGGTCGGGCCAGGAGATGGACATGTCGGCCATTTCCCTGACACCTTTCACGATCCACGCGCATCTCCCAGCTCGAGAAAAATGGCGCCGCCGGGAACCCGCTGATGGCCAGCAGGCTGCTGATTAGCAGGAGTTTACATACCATTACATGCCATTATCGGGATCCACACGGCAATCTCCGCTCACGTCATGTAAATTTGGCGTGAATCAGAAAAGCTCATTAAAATTCTCAACCTGGCTTGACAGCCTTAAACTGGCGTGAGGATGGAAGTGCTGCTAGTGGAGCACGGGGGATGTTGCAGCCAGGTCCCAGAGATGCATGGAGGCCTTCCTCCTGCTATTTTCCAGTGTTGGCCCATGGTGCAGTGATACCTGGGATGGGGGCGGGGGGAGGGGGGGCGTTGGGAAGGGATCAGGGATGCTTCTATTTCCTCTCAGGTCTCTGGGTGATGTTCCATCAGGGGGTCCTGCTCACCCCCCACCATTCTCCCTCTCCTGGGCAGCGCCGCGCTGTAGTGCAGTGTGGGAGGCAACCTGGGCTCCCGCTTGTTCCCCGCCCCCCCCCCCACACCGCCCCCCCCCCCCCGCTCCCCCCCCCTCCCGTCCTGGGCAGCACTGTAACGCACTGTGGGAAGCAGGTTCGAGCGCTCCCCCTTTCATCCACCCCTGGGCAGCACTATAGTGCAGTGTGGCAGGCAGCCTCGAGGACTCCCGCATCCCCCACCCCCCCTCCTTCCCCGCTCTTGGGCAGCGCTATAGAGCACTGTGGGGGGCAGCCTCAAAGGCTGTCACTCCCTCCACCCTTTCTTGGCGGCGCTGTGGTACACTGTGGGAGGCATCCTCGGGATCTCCCGCTTCCCCTCCCGCCCGGGCTCAACTGTTGCGCAGTGTGGGAAGCAGCCTTGAGGGGCCCCGTTCACTCTCCCCCTCCACAGCACTTTGCAGTGGTATTGTTTGCCGTGGGGTGTGGTCAGGGATTCGACTAAGTGCTGGTGTTCCGGGCGTGGGGGAGGAGTGTATCATGTGTGCTGACTGAGGCCTAACCAGTAGCTGCTGCTCCAGGGCGGGTTGCAGTTATTCAGACATGGACTGCAAGGAATCTGCTGTCGATGGGCACACATCTGGTGCTGATTTGCAGTCTGTCCCTGCCCTGTGAAAGGGACCAGAAACACCTGCCTGTAACGAATGCCGCAGTTGCACACCGAGCAATGGCTCAATTGTGCAAATTACCCACGTCTGCAAACTGACTTGCGTAATCTGTGCCAGCATTTGTAATGATGGGAATCTCTCACAACCCTAATCAGACCATACGTGGCACCATGGATAGTGTGGTGTTCCCCGCACCCACAAGTGGAGGTTCTGGCCCAAGCGAGGGACTGTCGTTGTGCAGCCAATGAGAACAATCCATCATTCTCTGCTCCTTCCAAACCCCCTGTGCAGATGGATCTCGGTTTGCTCGATCTGGAGCTGGTCATGTTGGTGGCAGCAGGGGCGGAGGAGGAGAAGGAGGTGGTGGCTCAGGATGTGGCGGGCGTGGAGAGACCATCACAAGAGCAGCCACCATCAGACCCTGAGGAAGGAGGGCAGGGGGCTGACGCTGAGGGCCAGGAGGTGGGTAAACAGGCTCCCGAGAGGTTTCACAGAAGGCGGAGGGTGTCGAGGGCAAGAAGGTACAGACTCTGCAATTCGTTTGAGGCCCACTCGGAGGAGATGTGCCATCGCCAGCTGTGCCTGTCCAAGACCACGATGCGACACATTTGTGAGGTGCTCTCACACCTGGCACCTGAGGGGAGCAGCAGCCAATCTCTCCCTCTGGACGTGAAGGCGACGGCAGCCCTCAATTTCTATGCCTCCGGTTCATTCGAGACTCGCAGTGGCGACCTAGCTCACTCCCCCCAGGTCTCCATGCACAGATGTGTGAGGCAGGTCACAGATCCCCTGTATGCCGGGGCAGGGTAGTTCCTTAATTTTGATGTGGGCTGTGCGCAGCAGGACGCGCGGGCTCTCAGCTTCACATCCATCGCCGGGATTCCAAATGTGCAGGGTGCAGTGCATGGCACACACATCACCTTGCAGGCCCCCTATGTAGGGCCGCAGCAATTTTGGAACCGGAAGGGCCCCTACTCCCTAAAAGCCCAAGTTATCTGCGACAATCAAATGAAGATCAGGCAGGTCGATGCATGCCACCCAGGGAGTGTCCGAGGCAGCTTTCTGATCCAGCAATCGGTCATCACTAGGCTCTTGGAAGACCAGCCCAGGCTCCTGGGATCGCTACTGGGTGACAAGGGTTACCCGCTAAGGTCATGGCTGATGTTGCCTTTGTAAAGGTCTGAGACCGCGGCAGGAGACCCGATACAACGAGGTTCATGCAGCCACCTGGTCTGTCGTTGAGCCATGCATTGGCCTGTTGAAGATGCGCTTCCGCTGCTTGGACCACTCGAGGGAAAGGGGGGAGGGGGGGGCTCCAGTATGACCCTGAGCGTTCTTCACTCATCATTATCTTTTCCTGCGCTCTTCACAACATTCCCCATCAGCGGGGAGACCAGCTGGTGCAGGAGGAGGAGAAGGAAAAAGCTTGAGAATTGGCGAGGGGGCGAGAAGGGCATCCCGTCATGTGAAGAGCCGGAGGAAAGGCGGCGGGTGGCGATGGCAGGTGTCTGGCAAGGGATGGCAGCGAGGGACGCCTTGATTGCAGCCTGTTTCACCTAGCTGCTGCTGTGCAGTGAGAGGGGGGCGGTGGGGGGTTGGGCGGTGCGGGGGCGGGGGGGGGGGGGGTGTAACCAACACACATCCACTGCACCCCAGGAGCAAATGCAGCCGCTATTAATGTGCATATTACATCCGACTCTACTGAAGTGCCTGGGCTGGCAATGGCTGCGAATCTTGGTTGAAGTCTGGAGGATGATGACACCTCACTGTTGTGCACACTCGGATCGTGCCCCTGGTGCAACTCAAGCCCGACTACTACCTGTACTCCGAATGCAAACTGCCACTCTGGCCGAGGTAGGCCTAAGGGTTGGGGACACATGTTTTTTGGCCGGGGAGTTGGTGGGGGTGGGGGGGCGGGCACTTGCACCAAGGATCTGGTAGATTTTGGGGAAGGTAGGGCAGGCACTCCGAAACATGTGGCTGAGTCTGCAAGGCTCAACATACAGTACCTATATGTTATGGAGTCGGAAACACTGAGCTGGAGGGTGGGGGGTGGGGTGGGGATGGTGGGGGGAAGAGTATCAGAGACACATTAGTCACAGCGTGATGTGCAATTAACAGTTTATTGTGTTCTTAACATTAATGATTACAAAACTCTGCCTAATGCTGACATTCACCCCGAGCCCGCTAGTGAACTACAACATTCTAACATTGAGCTGTTTATCGCTTCATTTCGGTGCTACCCCAGGATGCACATCGGAGGTGGAGGTGTCCAGCTGTGATGCACGCTCCGTTGCCTGTGATGCCCTTGTCGGACGTCCCCTGAGTCTCCGGTACCTGGAGTGCCCCGGCCGATGTGCAAATGGCACTGTTTCGATGCCTCCCTGTTTATCTTGCTGGCCCTGAGATGCCCCGGTGTGAGGGAGGGGGAATCGGAAGGTCTCTGGACGTACGGGATCTCATTGGTGGAAGACTCCGGCATGGGCTCAAACCTTTCCTCCTCCCTTGGGGTGCCCAGAGGCCCCAGGGGCACTCCATGGGACGCCAGTGTAGCTGGACGGAACTCCAGAAATTGCGGCTTTGCCAGTCCTGGAGGCCTGGATACATCTGCCCCATGATGTGTGATCCCTCAGCCGGGGCCTCGTGAGACTGTGCCAAGCTCTGGAACCCTCCTCTACTACATTCGGAGAGCAAGCCAGGCTCTGGAACCCCTCAGCAGTAGCTCTCTGAGCCTGGGCTAAGTTGTCGAGATTCAAAGCCACGGCTTGCTGTGTCTCCAGAATGCCAGCGAGAGTCCCAGCCATGGCCAGCAGTGTCTCCCACATACCCCGGACACACATGGCCATCGGACGCTGCACCTCCTAGATGCTGGAAACAGACTCGCCCATTGCCCGTAGTGTCTCCAAGATGGCCTGGATCCCGTCACCTATGGGGACAGACCCCTGAGCCAGAATTTCCACTGTAGTCGCCATCCTTGCAGTGTTGGCCTGGGTCTCACGTTGTGTGGGCACCACCTCCTGCAACACCACTCTGTTTGAACCCACTAAACAGCCCTGCTGTCGCAGCCTGGTTGCTGACAGCTTTTCCACAACTCCCGGGTTTCCTGATGCATCTCCGCCACCCTTGGGAGGACCGAACCCGGAATCCCAGCAGCTGACTTGGGACAGCAGAATCCTGGCCTTCAGTAGACCTGCGTGTGCCCAAACCCTCGGATGTGTCTGCCTCCACCCGATGTGCATCAGCAGTTGTAATGTGCTCACCTGATCGTGATGCAGAAGCCTCAACACTAAAGGTACCCACCGTGTTGATCATCACTGTGTTGGTGGGTTGTTTGGTACATCCTACTGACGCTTCAGTGGTGCTGCCTTTGGAGGATTCCTCAGCGTATCCCTCCGAAAGTGTCATCCAGAGGGTCATGGGCAGTTTGCTCCAGAGCAGCGGAGGTGGCGGCAACACTCAAATGGATGGGCTCCTCTGGTTCCAGTGCTGGAAAAAAGAAAACACATTAGGGTGAGGGAGGAAAAACATCCCATGCAGCATCGCACTTATTTAGAGGAGGACCAAAGTTGAGGGTGCACTTCTGCTCACTTTCATGCTGACCTGGCTGTCGGTGACAATGTGGTATGGCCCATCACCCCCTCCAGCTCCAAGGCATGCTCCTCCATGCTACACAGCTCCCACAGGTCAGGTACACCACCAACAGTCGGCGTTGTCTCCCGTGCGTTGCAGATTTTCTTTTCCTGTGGCAACACATGGTGGATAGCAAGCATTAACATATTGCAGGACATGGTGCACGATGCGTGCCTGTGTCTCCCTTGTTGTGCTGACATTTTTGGCCACTGAAGGGTGTTCGTTGAGGGGTGAGGGGAAGGTGTTAGATTCTGCTCCTGGGGGAAGAGTCACTTGTTGCATGCCCTTCAGATGTTTAAGATGTGTTGGAGATCTGTGCCAAGCATGTGCGGGATTCCAATTGGGATGCTCCCTCAACCTTGCTGCTCGCAGAAGGTCATAATTTGTTTTTTGCGACACTGTTTGTCAGAGCACAATGTCAGGATCCTGGCATTCATCACTTCTGCCACCTCCTCCCACAATGCCGTGATAGATGCACTCCTTGGGTTCGGGACCTGGCCAGGGAAGAGGCGATCACGCCTCTCCTTCACGGCAGCTATGAGATGCTCCTGGTCTGCCTCTGAAAATCTGGGAGCCGATTTCCGTGCAGCCATCTTTATGGCGTGACTGGCTGTGTGTCCATTCCTGCAGCTTATACACAGCTCTGGCTACTGAGGGGAGTGCAGGTGAAGTACGTCTGACTCGTCAGGGCCCCGTTGGCAACAAATACTTGTGAGCGATTTTGAAGGCTGCATTCAGTGTAGTGTCATTCATCCCTCGGGGTGCTGATTGCCTGCCATTAAAAATGTTGCTGAGTCCAAGGGGTGGGGGTAGAAGACTCAGGGCTCCTAATCGATTAGCTGCTGTGTGCGGGGTTGCGGGGGGGGGGAGGGGGGAGTGGTGCAATATTCAAGGCTCCCATTCAAGAGAGGGAATGATCACAAGCTGAGGTTGTGCATGTCACCAAAACGCCAGTTCTCTACAGGTCAGCAGTAAGGACAGTCTGTTCAAGGGGTGGAGGGATTGTGTACCCGCATTATCTGGATCCATGGGGGCATGAGGTGCGTGGGCAGCCATGTCTGTTCGTGGCGGTTCGGGGGGGAGGTTGCAGCAATGAGGTCAACGATGTGTCTGTGGGGGGATTGTGGGGGCTAGCGATGAGGCCAGCGATGTGTATGCGGGGGGGGGGGGGGGGGTTGTGGGGGTCATGGCAGCAATGAGGCCAGCGATGTCTCTATGGGGAGCTGGGGGTTGTGGGCGCCAGCAATGAGGCCAGTGATATCACTGTGGAAGGGGTTGTGAGGGCCAGCGTTGGGGCTAGGAATGTCTCTGTGGGTACCAGCTATGACGCCAGCGATGTGTGTGTGTGTGTGTTTGGGGAGGGGTGTGGGGGGGGGGGTTGGTGTGGGGGCCAGCGATGAAGCCAACGATGTGTGTGGGGGGTTTGTGGGGTCCAGCAAAGAGGCTAGCGATGTCTGTGGGGTTTGGATGGATGGCAGTGATCTGGATGTTGGGTCGTCTTTTCTGCGATCTCCCAGCGACGTGGGTCCCCCTCATCCCGCTGATTTCAGGCTATTTGGTGAGAATAGGCCCCGCCCCCCGAGCGTTTAATGATATTGTCGGCTGGGATCTCTGCAGTGCACGGAGTGCGGAGATTCGGGTGAGAGTCCAAACTGAAAAAACAGTCGGGATTTAGAATGGGTTTCCAACCAAATTAGCACTTTTGGGAGAATTGTGGCGTGTATTTCCGATTGGAATGTGTTTATTCTGTGTATTCTGAAATATCCCTTGAACATTCTTCCAAAGAACTCCTTTTTACCACTTCCTTAAGTGTATTTACCAATTCACGTTAGCTGGCTCTGTTTTCATGCCCTCACGCTCGCTTTTATGTAATTACTAAATACCAGTTTTGGACCCCTCTTTCCTCCCTCGAACGTCATGAAAAATTAAACATACTATGACCGTTGAGTGTCTTTAATTTGAGCATATTAGTTAATCCTATCTCCTTGCACAATATCTGGCGTCGTGCAGCATCCTCTCTGGATGGTTGTTCGGGAACGGATCTGTAAAACATTCTAAGAACTGCCATGAACTCCACATCCAAGCTATATTTGCCCATCTGTCCCTGACAACCATAGATCAGAGAGAAAACACAAGGAGACCATTCTCTCAGCCTCTTTGTTAGGGATCAGATGTGAGCTGGCTAACTCGGTCAAAAAAGACAGAGGGTAGCAGTGGAACGTTGCGTTTCTGAATGGAGGACTGTGACAAGTGGCATTCCTCAGGAATCAGTGCTGAGACATTTGCTGTTTATAAAATATATAAATGATTTGGAGGAAAATGTAACTGGATTGATTCATAAGTTTGCGGAAGACACAAAGGTTGGTGGATTTGCAAATAGCGATGAGGACCATCAGAGGATACAGCAGGATCTCGATCAGTTGGAGACTTGGGCAGAGAGAGAGGTGGCAGATGGAGTTTAATCCGGACAAATGTGAAGTAATGCATTTTGGAAGGTCCAATAAAAATAGGAATTATACAGTAAATGGCAGAACTCTTGGGAGTATTGATAGGCAAAGGGACCTGGGTGTACAGGTACACAGGTCACTGAAAGTGGCAATGCAAGTGCAGAAGGTAGTCAAGAAGATATTGTAGGTAAATAATACCTCTGAGATTGTTAGTAAGTCAAAGTACAGTGAGCTTTATTACAAAGCTTTATTACAAAGCCTTGGGAGAACCCGGCACCTAAAGCGGATTGCCAGCCTTCTCCCTGAACACAACGAAGTGTGGATATTTACACATCATGGCTCATAATACCAGTCACGAAGCAAACTCCAGACCAGTCACGAAGCAAAGATCATCCAACAGTCCTTGATCATAAAATCACAGTGCATCTGGTATCCTCTGGTCACGAAGCACGGTGCATCAGGCATTCTCAGGTCACGAAGCACAATTCTTCTGGCAGCTGTACTCACGATGCAGTCTTCGTTTTTCTGCTCTTCCCGCGGCTTTTCTTTTAAAGTGACTGTGTGGCCGTGGCGGTCCCAACGGGAGTCTTCCTGTCAAACGGCCGTTATCGCACTGAATCATCTGTAGCTGCTTCCTTCGTTTACATTTAACACACAAGCCTGCAAAAACAGGTAAGACTTGCAAGTCTGCAAACAACATTTACGTTTAACTGTCTGTCTTTATGAAAATGAAAGTGAAAGAATGAAAGACATGAACAAGTAAGTAAAACATGAACAAATAATTTGTATTGATTCTAGGAGCAGTATAAGCCTGGGGAATTTGGCCATATTGAAGGTTATGTTTGTGATATATTCTAGGCACAAAATCCATTAACCCTTTAGGTACAAAGTACATGAACCCTTTCCCTTCTTCAATCCCCCCTTTTGGTCGGGGCCAGTTTCAAACATGGCCCTATGACCAATTCAGAACCAAATGTTAACAGCATATGGGCCTTCCTCCTTCGTCAGGAGGTCTGTCCCTTCTGCCTGTTCACTTGCACTCGGCATAATCCGGGCTATTACTGTTTGAAAACAAGCGTTCCATAATGCCATACAAACTCAACAAGCGATAACAATGAAAATTAATACAATCAACCCATGCATCAGGTATGATCCCCACGACCCAAACCATTGCCCCAAACATCCCGGAGGGTTATAATTATGATATTGGCTCCCTTCATCTTGTATTATCTTTGCTACTCGTTTGATATGATCTGCCAAATGAGTTATATTTTCCGAATCATCTGGGATATAGGTGCAGCATTCGGATCCAATTATATCATACCTTCCTCCCTGGGAAGCTTACACATATCGAGTGCCTGGCAGTTCTGTAAAACAACAGTCCGGATAGCTACAGCCTCAGCTGATACCTCCTCGAATCCGTCTCTCGTTTAATTTGCAATTCTCTCTAAGGTCGAGGCCATAAAAGTCCGATTCGGATGATCCACCCATGTGGGTTACTGACGAGGTAAGTGCCTGGCGTCCGACAGCTCTATGCAGCGAGTTTTTGTTTTGGGTGGTGGGGGGGGGGGGTGGAATGGCGGGGGGGGGGGGGGGGGAGAGGGGGGCTGTGAGTGTGTGAGGGGTGGGGGGCTGGTGCTCAGCAGGGTGTCCAATGACAGATTTGCAGCACGGACCCTGGTCTTGTGGGTGTTGCTGGGTTAAATTGCACTCAGCACACTTCCAAATGAATTGTGTGCACAAAGTCCTTGCAAAGCGAACTGGTGCAGCCTCAGAACGTTTCAGAGACCTGTGAATCTGGGGGGCGTGTGTGGGGGGATTGGGGGGGGGGTCTGAGTTGGGGGGGCATGTGGGTGAGAAATGGGGGTCTGTGATTCTTGGGTCTTATGGGTAGGAAATGAGGTTTCTATGATTCTGGGGGCATGTGGATGGGGGAATGGGGAGAATGGACATTGTGTGCTGCTGGGCGAGGGGCAAGAAGTGTTCCTTAAGCTCTACATGTGTTCCTCCCCTTCTCCACGACCCCCCACTCCCCCCCCCCCCTTCTGGGTGACAAGATGACTTTTGCAATGCAATTGACTCATCTTGCAGTTCGTCTGGTTGCTGCTGGTGCTGAGGAGGAGGAGCAGAAGGATGAATTGCGGGCATAGGAAGCCGAGACATTACCAATTGCAGGAGTAGAGGGAGACGGTCAAAAGAGGCAGGAGGAGACCGCCATTCGCACGGGGAGGGGGTGAGTGGGGGGGGGGGCGGGTGAGGACGCAGGAGAAGGAGATAGCGAGACCCTGGCAGCTCCATGCACAATCGTCATTTGAACAGATGTCAGTCACCATCTGCCGCCGAAGGCTCCACCTCTGAAACAAGACAGTGCAACACCTGTGCCACCTGTTGCAGGGCGTGGCACCTCGGGGAGGGTGTGGGCACCCACTTTCGCTGGCTGCAAAATTGATGGCCGCCCTGAACGTTTATGCAACTGCGTCCTTCCAGACCCCTAGCAGAGATGTATGTGGCATTCTCCAGTCAGCTGTGCACACCTGCGTCAATCAGGGCAGAGAGGTCCGCTATGAATGGGCTGGACACTACATCAAATTCAACCTGGACCAGGCCCAGCAGGAAGCCCAGGCTGCATGCGTCGCTGCCATTGCGGGGATGCCTAATGTGCAGGGGGGCATCAACTGCACCCACATCACTCTAAAAGCCCCGTTGCAGAATCGATGAACATTCATCAAAAGAAAGAGGTTCCACTCCTTTCATGTCCAACTGATGTGTGAAAATAATATGGAGATTATGGACGACTGTGGTAGACACCCTAGCAGCATGCATGACAACTTCATTCTTAGGAGCTCTGACATATCAGCGGTATTTGAGGAGGAGACCAGGCTGCAGGGAAGGCTTGTGCGTGACATGGGTTAGCCGCTTCAGCCATGGCTGATGACGCCTGTGCGGATGACTGTGACTGAGGCGGAGACCCACTATAATGAGGCCCATGTAACCACCCACTCAGTAGAGGAGAGGTGCATTGGGCTACTGAAACTGTGATTTCGGTGCCTGTGCCACACTGATGGGGCTCTAAAATACAGACCCCTGATCCCTTCCAGCATAATGGTGGTTTGCTCTGCCCTGCACAGCCTGTAAGAGCAGAGATGTGACCTTTTGGAGGAGGAGGAGGAGGACATGGAGGCCGACCAGCCGGGCATCACTTGAGAGGAGGCCATCCAACAGGAGGAGGAGGATGAGGAGGTAGAAGAGGAGGAGCATGCGGAGCAACACCACCCAGGGCTGAAGGCCTGCTGCTCGAATATGGCATGTGAGGACGGCAAGGGAGGCCCTGGTCAACAGCTGCTTCTGTCTTTAGGACGGGGTGTTGCTGCACGTAGGTTCCATTTCACACCACTCTGCCCCCCAGTCCCTATATCTCCTGAAATATCGTCACACCAGAATGGTGGGCCTGGATACGCTATGTCAGTGAGTTTCATTCACAGGCTGGAAGCTGAAAACGATTTGCGAAAGAGCATTATGATGATGCCCTGATGCGAACTAGTCTGACTCTTACCTGAGCTCAACATACACACTGGTACTTGGACCAACATCTTTATATTGGGTACAGAATCTGAAACCTCCATACACGGCTCCGGGGTGGGTGGGGTGGGGGAGGGGAGGGAATCACTCGTGGGTACTGGGGAAGCAACGGCTTCATCTTATCAGTAACACAGTATTGAGGGGCTTCCCCAACTGACATCAGAATGAAGCATCCCTCCAGCGAATGACAATGCAAAAGGATTCCTGTTCGAGACAAATCTGAGACAAATTAGTCACAGCTGGGTGGTGAAAAACGATTTAATGATGAAATGAAAAGTGTTGAAATAATGAGTTCAACATAAATATGTGTGAACGGAAAACGTTAAGGTGTTTAGTAATATATCTAACGAGTGCAGCCCTTCATCGGTGCCATCTTACTGCAGCTTTTATTTCAGAACACTACGTGGCCTGCAACTACAGCTTTGTGTCTCACCAGAATGCACATCGGAGGTGGAGGGGGGCCACCTACCTACCCCGCCCCATTGCCTGTGTTGCCCTTGGCAGGCGTCCTCTGGAGGCCCTGCACCTTGAGCGCCCTTGCCGGCTTCCAGGTGCCTGGGACGTTTCCATGACAACCTCTTGATCCCGCTGCTTGTGAGGTTCCATTGTGTCAGGAAACAGGGAGTCAGAAGGTGTAGCCTCAGCAACAATCTTCTTGTTGGAAGGCTCCGGAATGGGCTCGAGCCCTGCTCCTCCCTTGGGGGTGCCAGTGGGCTGTTAGGTCACTCCACGTTATGATAGTGCTTCAGCAGTGAAGTCCAGAAGCTCCAGTGTCACCTGGCCCTGCCAGTCCGAGAGGACCACTTGTGTCCTACCCATGGTGGTCGAGCCCTCTCCGATGGCTATCTGAGGCGGCGGCCATGTCAATGTCCATAGCAAGTGCCCTCAAGATTGGGCCACCCTCTGCAGCCTCTCAGCACTGGCCCTCTGTGACTGGGCCACGTTCTGAATGGCTGCTGCCCGAGCCCACTGTGTCTCAGGGCTGTTCCGCTGGGTCTCCTGCAAGTTCTGCAGCCCCTCAGCCATGACCCTTTATGAATGGGCCACGTTCTCGAGGGCTGCAACTATTGCCCACTGTGTCTCAGTGCTGTCCCGCTGGATCTCCTGAAAGCTCTTGAGCTTCTCAGCCATGGTTCGCAGAACTTCGAGAATTCTGTTGAGTCCCTCACCTGTGATTCACTGTGACTCAGCCGCGGTCCTCTGGGACTCCACTGCGGCCTGATGTGACTTGGCTATTGCTTGTAGTCTGCCACTAATGGTGAGGATTCCCTGCCCCAGGCTTTCCACCGTGAATGCCATCCTTGCAGTCTTGGCCTGGGAACCAAGCAAGACAGGCAATAGCTGGTCCATCTGAAAGCTGTGTGACTGCCCCCAACAGCCTCGCAGTCAGTCCAGTGTATCCGCCAGCCCCTCCTACATTCCCTTGCTCTGTTGTTGCATCTCCAGCAGCTGAGGGAGAAGTGACCTCAGAGGCCCAGCATATAGCCTGGGGCCAGCTGTGTCCTCGTCTCCGGCAGGACCCGCATGCCAGAGCCTCAGACGTTCCCTCCTCCACCTGATTTACATCAGCAGATTCGTCGTGCTCACCAGAGAGTGACCCATAAGCCTCACCACTAACTGGACCCACCGATGTGTCAATACATGGGATGGTGACCTGCGCGGTGGAAGCTGACGCCAAAACGGGGTGCCACCCTTGGAGGACCCTTCATCCATATCATCCAAGGACATGTGCGCGATGTCTGGATCAGGATGGGCGGGAGCCGCAGAGGGGGCAACGATATCAGAAGCCCCTGGGGTGTCCTGATCTGCTCCTGCAACATAATACACAAGGTTAAGTGCAAGGGAGGGAGAGGAATCCGGGATGAAATAAACTTAATTCACATTTCTTCATTGAACATAGAACAAAGTGCAAAGAAGTTTACAGCACAAGAACAGGTCCTTCGGTCCTCCAAGCCTTCAGCGACCAGGCTGCCCATCTGAATTGTAACCCCCTACCCATCCGGGGATGATATATATGCCTCTAATCTCCTCCGTTTCACGTAGTTGTACATACACCCCTTAAAGGTCACACTCGTATCTGCCTTCACGGTCCACCTCGGTAGCAAGTTCCAAACACCCACCACATTCTATACCCCTCGACCCTCGCAGCCATGTCCCATAGAATTTGCCTTAATTGAGTGGAGGACTGACAGGTGCTTTCTTCTTGACTCCATGCTGTCGCTGACAAAGCATATCTTCCCTTGCCTGAACTGCTCCAGCATCCACTCTTTAAAGGTGGCTAGGACCCGGAGGTCTGCCCTCGCCCCCTCTTGGGTTTTATGGTCGGTCTTCTCCTGTGGGGACAAAAGGAGTCATGAAACAAAAGCTGGCGTGACTCCAACAGAATATCTGGTGTTGGCACTTAGAGGGCAAGTGCAGTGCTACGCTTGCGGGGTGGGGGTGGGGGCGGGGTTGAGGAGCGGGGGGGTGGCGGTAGAAAGAATGTGCCTTAGGGGTGAGCGGCTGAAAGCTATAAGGGTGCTATGGGTGTGTGAATGTGGGGGCCATTTTGGGTGAAGATGGTGGATAGAGTCAACCATTCATTATTGCTGGCCGGATGAGGTCATTGACATTCTTGCAGCTCTGCTTCGCCGTTCTGGGGGTCAATGCCATTGCATTGATGGAAACGGCAACAACATACTTGGCTGCATTGCCATCAACACCCGGGTCTGCATCCTTCTGGGGGGAAGAGGATGTCCCGCCTCGCCTCTGCTGCGTCCAGCAGCCTCCTGAGGTTGCCTTCAGTGGCTCTGGGGGCTGGTCGTTTGATCATATTTTCCTGCACTGCCTGCCTGCCTGTCCACCATTCGGATGTTTATGGAGCTTTCCCTTGTTATGACAGATCAGCTGCAGGTAGTATGGCAGAGCATCCCAGCAAGTTACATGCAATTTGCTTGTTAGCATTGAGGAGAAGGCAGGTGAAAACTTGCAGGTGTGCTAATAGGGGTGGTGATGGATCTGTGCCTCGGTGATGATTGGGGACAAGGGAGAGAGAGGGAGGTGCCATAGTATCATCGGAGTCAGGTGGAGATGGGAGCCTTGTACAGGAGGGCCAGGGTGGGGGGAGAGGGGGATTATTCTGCCTGAGATTGGTCGGGGGCGGGGGGGAAGGGGATCTACTGCCATTCATCCTGAGACTGGTGGGGAGAAACTGGTGTCCGCTGCCACTATGCCTGAGAGCAGTGCGCCGGGGTGGGGGGGGGGGGGGGGGGTCGCAGTGGTGGTGATGCGCTGCCACTCTGCCTGAGATCGGTGGGGGTTGAGCTCGATCACTCTGTCTGAGACCGGTGGGAGGCATGCGAGGGCGGCTTGGGAGGCCCTGATCACCAGGCGGTTCAGTCGCTAGGAGCTTGTGTCTGCGAGTTCCATCCGCCACTCCCCCCCCTCCCCCCCCCGCCCCGCGTACCAAAATCCTACAACATTGTCACACCAGTGTCGTGGGCCTGGGTATGCTGTATTAGTGAGTTTTTGGTAGGCAGGAGGGTGATTATAACTCGCTGAGCACCATTATGATGTTGCTCTGGTGCAATTTAGTCTGATTTCTACCTGAGCTCTGCATCCCCGCTGGCACCTGGACCCACATCTGTATGGTTAGCACGGGATCTGAAACCCACTGAGGCGGGTGGAGTGGGGGACAGGAGGGAATTGCTCGTGGGTTCTAGGGAACCAATTGCTTCCTTTTCTCAGCAACACAGCATTGAGGGCCCTCCCCCACAGACATCAACATGAAGCATCTCTCCAGCGATCATCAATGAACAGGATTCCTATTCAAGACAAATCTGAAACAAATCAGTCATAGGTGCGTGGTGAAAAAGCATTTATCATTTGCAATAAAGGTATTTAGATAATAAGGTTTAACGTAAAAACTTCTGAACGGAAAAGGTTAAGATGCTTAAATATCTATCCAAATAGTGCAGCCCTTCACACGTGCCATCTCAGTGCAACTACAACTTCCTGACATTACGTGCCCGACCAGTACATCTCACTGACTTCCCAGAATGTAAATCGCAGGTGGAGGGGGCCAGCTGCCTTCCTCGCCCCGTTGCCTGTGATGCGTGTGACGGGGGTCCTCTGGAAGCCCTGGACCTTGAGGGCCCTAGCCGGCTTCCAGGTTTCTGGGAATTTTCCATGACAACATCTTCATCCCACTGCCCCCGAGGTGCCCCGGTGTCAGGAAAGGGTGAGTCAGAAGGTGTAGCCACAGCCAAAGACTCCTGGCTAGATGACTTCCACCTTTGGGTCCCTGCGGACCCGTGGATTACTCCATGGGACGGTGGTGCTTCTGCAGTAAGCTCCTGAAGCTTTGGCGTCACCTGGCTCTGCCAGTCCTAGAGGACCACCTACGTCCTACAAGGGTGGTTGAGCCCTCTGAGATGGCTAAATCGGGGGTCACCTGCCAAAGGCCGCAGCCAGTGCCTGCTCAGGCTGTACTACGCTTTGCAACCCCTCAACCCTGGCCCCCTGAAACTGGGCCACGCTCTGCAACCTCTCAGCCACGAACCTCTGCACTTGGGCCACATTCTCATGGGCTGCTGCCGTAGCCAGCTGTTTCTCAGCGCTGTTACTCTGGGTCTCCTGCAAGCTCATGAGGCTCTCAGCCATCGGCTGCAGAATCTCAAGAAGCCTGTTCAGTCCCTCAGCTGTGGCATTTTATAACGCGGCCATCGCTCAGAGTCTGCCACTCATGGTGAGGATTCCCACCCCAGGCTTTCCAGTGAAGACGCCATCCTTGCAGTGTTGGCCTGGGATCCACGCAAGACAGTCAATAGCTAGTCGACCTGAAAGCTTTGGTACTCCTCCGCACAGCCTCGCAGATGGTCCAGTGTGGCTATCAGACCCTCCTGAATTCCATGTTTCTATTGCTGCATCTCCAACAGCTGAGGGAGAAGTGATCTCAGAGATCCAGTATGTAGCCTGGGGCCAGCTGATCCCTCGCCTCCGGCAGATCCCCACATGCCAGAGGCCTCGGACGTTCCTCCTCCAGCCAATGTGCATTAGCAAATGTATCGTCCTCACGAAAGCGTGACCCAGAAGCCTCAACACTGACTGGACCCACCGACGTATCAGTATCTAGGACAGTGAGTTGGGAGGTGGAGGCTGACGCCAAAAGCGTGTCACCCTCAGAGATCTATTCAGCCATACCTTCCTAGGATCCGTCCGAGATGTCCTAAACATGATGGATGGGAGCTGTAGCAGGGGCCTGGAGCCCAGAAGGTCCCGGGGCGTCCGCTTCTCTACATGTACCAGAGGACACAAGGTTAAGTGCAAAGGAAGAAGAGAAATCCGTAATGCAAAACAGGTGATTTACATTTCTCAGTTGAACATAGAAATGCACAAAGAAAATTACATGACAGGAACAGGCCCTTCGGCCCTCCAAGCCTCCAGCGACCAGGCTGTCCATCTCATCTGTAACACATACCTCAATTCCCTTCCCATTCACGTAGTTGTAAATATGCCCCTTCAATGTCACTCTCGTATCTGCCTCCGCGACCACCCCCCCCCCCCTCCCAACCAGCACCGAGTTCCAGGCACCCAAAACCTCTCTGTGCAAATAAACATGCCTCGTACATCTCCTCTAAACCTTGTACCACAGACCCAACACTCATGTCCCAAGAATTTGCCTCGAAATGAGTGGAGGAATGGCAGTTGCTCACAATCTGATGGCAGCCCGACCATGCTATCGCTGACAGGCCGCATCTCCCCTTCCCATGACAGCTCCAGTGCCACTCTGCAAATGGGGTAAGGACCTGGAGCTCTTGCTCACCATCCCTGTCTTCACCCTCTCTTTGCTCTTATGATCGGTCATTCCCTGTGCAGACAAAACGAACCATGAAGAAAATGAGGGTGTGACTACTGCAGAATATCAAGTGGTGGCCCTTAGAGGGCAAGCGCATTGGGGCTCAAGGGGGGAGGGAGGTGTTAGGAAGGAGGTGCTTGGGGGTCAGGGGCTGGACGTATGCAGGGTGCTGGGGATGGGAGGACCTGGGGGAGATTTGAGGGAAAATGCTACATGGGGTTGAGTACTCACCCTTGCTGCCCAGATGAGGTCATTGACCTTTTTGCGGCACTGCTTCCCGGTTCTGGGGGCCTGTGCCCTGGCACTGATCGAGGCGGTGACTTCCTCCCAGGCTACATTGCCATCAGCCCCCCCCCCCCCCCCCCCCCCCGCGCCGTGTCTGCGTCCTCTTGGGGGAAGAGGATGCCACGTCTCACTTCTGCTTCATTTTGTAGCCTCCCCAGATCACACTCAGAAAAACGGTTGCTGGTCGTGCACACATTGTCCTCTACTGGCTGCCTAACTTTTCATCCGTGAGTTTTTAGGGAACTGCCTGTCATTAGGGCAGAGCAAATGCAGGCAGTTTGGCAGAACATTCCAGCCAGTTACATGCAGTTTGCTTTTTAGCATTGAGAGGAAAGCAAGCGAGCACTTGCAGGTGTGCTGATGGGGGGCGCGGGTCGGGGGGGGGGGGTGGTACTCGGGATCAGTGCCTCAAAGATCGGGCACAGGGGAGAGAGAGAGAGGTGTCACACAACCATTTGAATCCAGGGGAGATGGGAGCCTTGTGTGGGAGTGTCCGGGGTGTTGGGGGGGGGGAGGTAGGGGGATCAGTCTGTCGATATCGGTAGGGTGCAGGGAGCAGGGTGGATCTCTCAGGCAGAGATAAATGGAGGTGAAGGGGGCTCTGCTACCACTCTGCCTAAGATCAGTGGGGGGGAGGGGCTGAGGGGCTAGCGATCGGTCTGGGTGTCGATTTGAGGGGATAAGGGAGTCAGTAATGTTTTGGGGGTGGGGCAATATCTGTGGGGGGCAGGGGGGGGGCATGACCCAGCCAGGAGAGATGTGGCAGGGGAGCAGCATTCTATCATATTTCTCTGTGCATGCGCAGTTGGAGGAGACAACAAGAGCTGCAGGATATCGGGCGCTTTAACAACCCTCCCTCCCCCGCCCCTCCCCACGCCGCCCACAGGTTTGAGCAGCCCCAATCGGAATCGCTGATATGTTTTTCAGGAAGTATGCATATGAGGGCGCCTGAGAAGGAGCCTGCAGGTCGGATCTGAAACATTCCCAGTTTCAAGTCCACCCAGAACTTCGAATCAAGATCCTAAAATAGGGCCCTCAATGTGTGCTCCAGATCGATTCCCAATTGGACAATCGCGGTGAGAAAGGTGGATGTGCTGGTCAAGTGGGGCATGCAGCTCGTTAATTGGGTTGAAATACATGCAGATTTTAAAAAACTGACCTCGTACCCGTTTTGGGCGGTTTCCCAATGGCGGCCATTTTCCAGCCTTGGGAAAGAGTGAACCAGCGTGGAACCTCGTGCAGATCACAGCACTCGCCTCACGCCCAACTTTAACAAAAGTTCGCCCCCAAAAATGGGCGCAACGCGATGATAAAATCCCAGCCTCTGTCTCAATAATGGAAACAGATACATTTTATGATTTGCTGCCTGCACAACAGTTTGCCATATCTTGTTAATATCGGGTGAAAGAAGCTCTCAGACACTGTCGTAACATATTAGTATTACTTGCAACTCAATTCTCAATTTGTTGAATTGAGATTTCAAGCATGCAGGCAATTACATTCCACAGTAGTTTGCGCTCGGCCTTGGTACTATCGGTGAACCTTTGGCTTTGACGTGGACAACAGGCGGTTTCTGCATGTCTTGATCATTGAAAGCTGGTGCTTATTAAGTGTTTACAAGAATGAAAACAGAAACTAGAGCAAGGCGACACGATGGCACAATTGTTCGATTCTATCTGGTGTGATTCGCTGCATGGATTTTGCACGTTATCCCCATGCCTGTAGTTTGCTCCAATGGTCCAAAGATGTGCAAGTTATGTGGACTAGCCATGCTAAATTTTCCCTTAGTGTCCCATGATTTATAGTTTGGGGGGATTAACGGAGCAGATGTGGTGGGTGACGGGGATGGGGTAAAGGATGGCTCTGAGAAAAATGTTCTGTACGGTGTCGGCTCAATGTAGGACTTGCTATCAATCTCCCATGTGGACCTTCAATTTCAATTGCTGATGTGCTCTAAAGGCATGATTACAAAATGATGCATGGAAGAAACATAAGTGCAAGTGAAGAAAAGAACTAATCAGATAGATATCATCGTAGCTTTGTTTTATTTAGAGCGTTTACCATAATAAAACATCAAAGCACATTGCATTGTCATCAAAATGCACAATGAGACAGTTACCAAATACACGAAAAAGCACAGCGTCTGCGAAGAGCGCATTAGTCTGGAGAGATGAAGAGCCAGAGAGTCCTCCTGTTATTTTGTCTTAGTCCTGGTATAGATGGTTCCACGTTCATCTTGCTGTCAAATGTGGGAACAAGGCTGCAAATATTATGCATCATCCAGGGACAGAGAGGGAGTAGTTAGCTTGGGAATTTAATTTTCAGCTGGGGACGGATAAACTGTTCTTCATTCTCCAATCTTAATTAGAAGAAATGTCACATGCTTGATAAGCCATCTTGCAAGTTACGGGTAGTAAAACATTTAAGAATATTTGACGCTACAATGTATGCATTAAATTTAACACTGGGATGCTGGGCAATTTTTCAGCAATTTTTAGATGGGGTTAAGTTACAGATATTCAGAGCAGAAAGGAGGCAATTATTCGCTGGTGACATTGCAAACGATTACACAGCATCCTCAAAATATAAGAATGGAGGCCGAACTGCTCAGTCCGATCTGATGTAACGGCGATAGACAGTATTTTGTGGAGGATGAATTAATGAACGGCTTCAAAGTTCGCGGCCAGATCAAGAAGAAAGCTTTGCTTTGTTCCAATTCCAAAGTATCCCATGCATGACATAAATCTGGCTGCTTAGTCATTAAAGGGATAGAGCTGACTGGACGAATTCAAGCTTGGCTGACCGGAAAGCATTGTGATGGGTCAGGGAAATGACAACACATTGAGCGATTTGGAGAGCGAGCGGACGTGAATGAAATGTGCGATTTCAAAACAGGTGTAGACCAGCCCGGCCTACCAACTTACTCCAACATTCACTCACATAATGACTAATCACGTGTTCACCTCAGCATCAAATTCCCACCGAATTTCGCCAACGATTACACTACAATTTCCACCACGAATTTATCAAGGTCTGACTTAAAACAAGCAGTTATATTTATTCTTTCATCATCGTTTGACAAAGAGAGTCGCAAGGACAGTCCACCCTCTTGGAAAGAGAGAAATGCGATTTTAATTCCTATCATAAATGGGAATTCTTTCTCCAAATCAGTCGCTACTATTTCCAGATACTCCCACAAGGGCCAACACCCTCTCGGCATTCACCCTGTCATACTGTTATTAACTTATGCGATTCTATCGAATCTCCTCGTTGTCTTCTAAACGTCAAAATACACACGCACAGTCTCTGTGAAATTTCCTCTCATGCAAACCCACCTGGTGCCTGTATCTTACAATGAAACCCATGGCAAAGACGTTTGCAAGAGGGGGACGTTCAAAGTCGACATTTGTGATGTGACAGGCGTTAAGCTTTCAATTTATAGAAGGGAGAAAAGCCAGAAAAGCAAAACAAAATTGTAAAAACTCAGCTAATCTGGGTACAAGGAATGTGCATATACCTCATCGGTAAGAGCAGCCATTGTTTCTGCATGATAGTTGCCTGACGCTACTCCTTCACCTCATTTGCCACCGATGATTGACCGGTAGGGGTGCAGATGGTGGGGAGTTGAGAGCGTCGGCCTTTCAGACGCAGATCATCTTATCTGAGCCAGGAGAGAGGGGAAGGTTTAAGTGTGCTTTCGAATAGATGGAGAGAATGGCATGAAGACAGAGATAAAAATAATATCCAAAATTAAATCTAAGTAAATTCGCTGAAGAACTTCACAGGAGTTTGGAGTACGTTCCTTTTCGAGAAACCATGCTTGCGCTTGAGCAGATGCAAGATTCAAATCCTTGTAGGAGCAGCTTTGGCTTACTTCCACCTGCTGCCTAAAGAGGGCACCCGGACTCATCTTGCAAACCAAGACGGGCCACCGACTCACACAACCAAATTGTCTTGACAACTAGCAGTTAGAACATAGAACATATAACATAACGCAGTACAGCACAGGAACAGGCTCTTCATCCCACGATGTTGCACGGGGCTTGGCATCAAACTAAACCAACACCTTCTGCGTGCAAATGTCTATTTCCTCATTCCTTGCATATCCACGTACTTGTCCTGAATGCCCCTGTCAAATCTGCCTGCACCAACAGCTCTTGCAGTAAGTTGCAAAGACCTACCTCGCTCTTTCTAAAAACACAATGCCCCTTATATGTCCTTTGCACTTTCCGACTTGCATCCTTAATGCATGCTCCCTAATATTAGTCATTTCAACTCAGGGGTAAAGGTTATGACTGTCAAGTCTATCTATGGCTCTCATAAATTTATAGTCTTCTATCAGATCTCCCCTCAGCCTCCGCCGCTAAGTGAAACCAGTCCTTGTTTGTCAAGTCTCTCGTTATAGCTCATCTCCTCTAATCCAGAAAATATCTTGATAAGCCTCTTCTGCACAATTTCCGAAGCTTCCTTATCCTTCCTGCAATGACGCCACTGGCGTTGAACACAATGATTTAAGTGTGGCCTAACCAAAGAGTTATAAATCTGCAATATGAGATCCTGACGCTTGTACTCAATGTCCCATTCAATAAAGACAAGAATGTAGTTATAGAACCGATGTCAGGGGTAGGTTCTTTACCCAGAGGGTGGTGAGGGATTGGAATGCCCTGCCAGCATCAGTAGTAAATGCGCCTAGTTTGGGGGCGTTTAAGAGATCCGTAGATAGGTTCATGGACGAAAAGAAATTGGTTTAGGTTGGAGGGTCACAGTTTTTTTTTAACTGGTCGGTGCAACATCGTGGGCCGAAGGGCCTGTTCTGCGCTGTAATGTTCTATGTTCTATGTTCTATGTAATATTCCTTCTTCACCACTCTAATCTGTTATGTAGCCACATTCAGGGAGCATTGGACTTGAACCCCAAGATCCTTCTGTACATCGGTGCTGTTCAGGGTGCTGCCATTAATTGTATACTTACACTTAACATTTGATCGCCCAAAGGGCAGCAGCTCAAAATTGTCCGGATCGAAATCTATCTACTGTTTTGCTGCCCATTTCTGCAATTGACCTATATTCCCGATATCTTTTAGCAACCTTCTACACTATTCACAACTCCACCTATCTTTGTGCCATCTGCAACATTACTAACCCACCCAGCTACGTTCTCATGTAAGTCATTAACGCATATCACATAGAGCAGGTGTCCCAGTACGGATCCCTGCAGAACACCATCGTCACGAGCCTCCAGCGAGAAAATCACCCATCCACAACTAAACCCTGATATCTATGGGCGAGCGAATTCTGAATGAAGGTGGACAAGTCACTTTCATCGCATGCATGTCAATCTTCTGAATGAGCCTACCTTGAGGGATCTTTTCGTAAGCCTTATTAGCATCCACATAGACAACATTCACTCTTCTACTCTTATCAATCACCTTCCTCACCTTCTCGAAACAAATCAATCAAATTAGTAAGACCGAACCTCCCCCGCTGTCATGCTGATTTTCCCTAATCAGGCCATGCCATTCAAACGCACGTACATCCTATCGCTAAGAATAATCTCAAAGGTTTCCCAAACAACGATGTGAGACCTGCCGATCTATAAATTCCTGGATTATCCCTTTCTGCTTTGTTGAAAAGAGGAAGAACATTAGCTACTCGTCAGTACTCTGGGAACTCTCCAGTGGCTATCGAAGGTACAATGAACTTTCTCCAGACCCCAGAAATCTCCTCTCTTGTTGTTCTGGGACCCTGACGACAAATACTAAAACTAGTGAACGACTTTTGTGTCAAACAACTGGATTACACCTGCACGAGGCATTAGCTTCTGTGCTTGTTAGTTAATTGAATTACAGGGGTAACTGGATACTTCACAGCACTTTTCAGCTGCTCGCTGAATTTCGATTGAGTCACAGCATAAATGAATGTATTTGTACAGCAGGTTAAATTGCGCAACATATCCCGGACCCTTCGAAATACATAAATGGAAATAACGTAATGGTTGAGAATATTCCTCCAATGTTATAAGACAAAAAAATCGATAACATGCGTCAATCACAGAAGTATGAAGCTGCCAGATATGGTGAAGAGTAAAATCGCTGATCTTTTCCTGCTCTTCACCTCAGGGTCACTGAGATTATTTCACTTGCTCTGACCTGTCCGCCTTTTACGAGCGCGACTAACCAATATAATGTGCCTTACTGTAAGGACATTGAGGAACAGGACTAAAGTGAATTGAAGCACTGGCGTTAAAATTGTCTGAACCCAGTTTAGACTCACCCATCCAGCCTCAGTAAAATAGCTTGGCTTGTCATCACAGAGCCATGGTACATTGTCGATTATCACTCCAACATCATATGTAAAGTAGAAGGGAATGCTCTTTAACCAAAAGAGGACCACTACGGTTGCTCGAAAAACAGTCACAGTTTTCCCAGTGCAATATTGCATCTTCATATTCTGGCAACAAATAGTCACAAAGGGATCAAAGGTGAAAGTGACAGTGGATGAGGCATAACAGTTAGTTGCCGCAGCGATTAGGGTAAGAATGAGACTGCAGACTGAGATGATGCACTGGAAAGAGAATGGGAAGAAATAATAATTCAATGTCATATCAGTAGATATGACAGTAGATCCGCCGCTGCAATGGCCACCAGGTAGCGAGTTGTGCAGGTGGAGTGTCCACATTTTCCATGAGACAAGATCAGAATCGGCATTAGATTAAATGTAAGGTAGAGATGTGAAGAGTCGGGACATTACTGATAAAAAGAAGTACTCTCTGTACCAGACAGGAAGGTTTGGGTTTTCAAAATCGGCTGCCTGTGGATTCAGACTTTACACATCATATTGGCAATTTTAACCCGCCTCCATTCCATCAACGTTCTGTGTTATGTGAAGCTGGACTAGGGCCAGATGAACACTATTTTCTCCAGAACATTCGGTGTGTTAACATTAGTAGATCTAAAAGCCTCCGGTTTAACTCGTTTGACAACTTCAAGGTTGTTCGTCATGGCTTGTATTGCATCAGGAATGCTGAAAGCTGAAGAACTGTCATGGTCGTTAAAGAGAAGATTAATATTTCTTTTCATCGGCGCTTTGCGTCAGGAAGGGCGTCCATATTTTCACCAGTCATGGAAACTAAATCCCAAAGATAAATACTCCCCAAGGAAAATATTATCAATGATGAACATGTTGTCTCATTTACCGGGACTTTGTCACATTGTCCCGTTGATTGGATCAGACTATCATGTTCCTGTGAATTCTTGTGCACTCCTAGCCAATGTTTTGGCATCCATGTGGGAAACACTTAGGATATCAGACGCATCTATTGAAGCTTATGGACTCTGGCGCCAAACCATTCACCACCTCACTTAAGCACTATGTGGAGAAGCCCTATATCCAGTTTCTCGTAATTGTACAAAAGATATATTGTGAGACCAGTAGAAGTATGACTAAGGTCATAATTCAAGCACCCAGCAACTCAGGCAGCATATATGGGAAGAACCCTGGCTTAGTATTTGTCCTTCTGTTTTGCTTTGTTTCTCCGTTCCTGCTGCTGTGGGCTAATGTACGTGTTCCCAAGTACATTAACTTATTTAAATCAGGATGATGAATCACAACATTATCAGCAACCGGTCAGTACACCATGGAGAGCAGGCAGTGCAAGGGTAGATGGGAAATGAAGGACCTGCCCCATTCTACGGTATCAGCTGCGATGAAACGTAATTATTCCAAATAGTGCCAGGTTCCTCTTCTGAGCCAGCGAGGGGAAAATTGTTCGGTGAGTGTGTGGGTTTGTGATTGGGTGGCAATGTCGAGAATGGAAGAGTAGGCTCATGTGTGAATGTAAGAGAGTGTGATTGGATGGCGACAATCAGTGAGTGAGCCTTTCTTGAGTGGCCGGATGTTTGCAGTGAAAGGGTGGGTGAGGGAGCAGTCGAATGAGTTGATAAATGGGTGGTTACGTTATTAGTTGCGTGGTTGTGTGAGTGCGCAGGTGTTTAGAAAAATGGTGTACGAGTTGGTGGTGAGCACGTATCTATGTGAGACAGTGGATGGCTGAGGGGATGGAAAGGATGTGATGGGTGAATGTGTGGGTGAATGTGTGGGTGAGTGCGTGGTGGGAAGGAAGTGGCAGTCTGGTGTTGGGATGCTAATGCCAGTTGAATCGGAGGCAGAAGCGGGGCTGTTCGTTTTAACATATCTGTGACAATGTGTGACACGGTGGAGCAATAGTTAGTAACGCTGCCTCACAGCAAAAGGGACCCGGGTTCGCTTCCAACCTTTGGCGGTTGTCTGTGCGGAGTTTACACGTTCCAAATATATGCAGTTTAGGTGGATTTGCCATGAATACCACACGGTGTTACGGGGATAGGGTCAGGGAGTGGACCTTGGTGGAGTGATATTCCAGAGGGGTGGTGCGTCGTCGCTAAGTCAAATGCCACACTTCTGCTCTGTGTGCAATCTGTGATATTTTTGGGTAAGGGGAGTATGGTTGAGTTCGCAGGTTATGGCATCTGAGGGTCGCTGGGTCTAGTTACGTCATTGGGTAATGTGATTACGTCAGATGTTGGACACATACACGGGGTGTGTTAATCAGGTTGTGAGATATAGAGAATCAGGTCGGAGTTTTTTCAGTTAAGAGAGTAGCTTGCTTGGGGTGCGATAGATGGTGCTCCTGGAATGTATGCCTTTCGCGGTAGTCAGATCAGGTACGGTAGTGAGGTTGAACGACTGTTGGGTCTGGTCACACCGTGCGTAGTCTTGTGAGATAGGAGTTGGTGTTCGACCAAGGCGATGAAGGAACGAGGTCTGAGACAGTTTGGTAGCAAGCTCTGGTCGGAGAGCCATTGTAATTTCGTCAGTGTAGTTAGATTTATCAAGCATTATCACGCCGGGTATCAGACCGGTCACAGTTATAGTCTAGCTGGCACAGGTTTGTATTATATTAAACATAATTTTTATACTTATTCATACATATACATACAGAAATATACATATGCAAATATATATATGAATATATTAATTTACTTACATATGCATATGTTTAAAACGTGCACATTTTATTGACATTGATTAACATAAACAGACTTGTACGTATTATCCCCTTTTTCATTGTATCACGCTGAATCAATTGGCAGCTGTGGAACATTATATAATAAAAGAAAACGTTTGTGGCCTTGGCCAGAAGTGAAGTGAGTTTTTACATGTGCTATCACGCACATAAAAAGACTCCCAGCAACTTCATTGGTAAGATGGTACATTCAGAAAAAAAACGAAAGCTGTGTGGAAACTGCTGAAAGGGTTCACTTTTCTGTGGACCTTAACGATATGGAGGTAATGGTTCTTGGAGTCACACATATGTGTCTTGTGCGACGTTACTGAAAACGAATCTAAATATCCTCCATTTCTTAAACATTATACTTTCCCTCTTATTGGAAAATTTACACAAACTTCTACTAGTGACTGTGCACTGCAATAAATAGAGACTTATTATCATATGACAAAACGAAAACGGTGAACAAATTTGCTGTGGTTTATGTTGAACTGACAAAACAATCAGAAGAACCAGATTCATACACAACTGCAAACAGATTATAATGCAATCGAACCAATATCTCGCCAAAATCTTGCAAGACAATGTCTTCCAAACCAAAAGACAGGAACAAATATAAACAGGAACAGGGCGTTTGATCTCTTGAGCCTTCAGCATCATTCAATCGGATAATGGCTGAGTCGACATTCTGTCATTTCCCAGTGAACCTTAATTCCATTACTAATCAAAAACATATCTATCTATGTCTTAAATATACACAATGGCTCATCCTCGCACAAACCTCTGTGGCGAGGAGATCCAAAGGTTGACAAAGCTCCAAGAGAAACAAAACGTTTCCCGTCTTGTTTTCTCATTGGAACCCTTTTATTCCGAAACAATGCCCTTTGGTCCGAGACTCTGTGGTGAGGAGGAATCGCCCCTCAGCACTTCCCCTCTCAATTTGCTTACGTATCCCATATGACATAACATTATCCATTAAATAAGGAGAACACAAAAGACAATAACTCAAGTTGTTACATGATCTCAGAATTTTCTATCATTTCCCCGATGGCAGAGCGTGGAAAAGAGTATGTCACTTGAGTATGATGGCTGTTTTTCCGATGCAGCGGAAATTGTTGATGGAGTCAATGGATGACAGGACGATGGTTTGCGTAATGGGCTGGGCACATTCACAATGCTTTGTAGCTTTTTGCAGTCTGCGTCCGAGCAGAAGCCATGGCAAACCATGATACATCCAGAAAGGATTGTTTCTCTGGTGAATGTGTAAAGTTGGCGAGAGTCGTAGCTGACGTGTCGAATTTTCTTACATTCATGAGAAAGTAGAGTATTCGTTGGAGTTCAGAAGAGTGAATGGGGATCTTATATAAACATAAATTGCTCTGAGGACAGAACCAGGATGTTTCCGATGGTGGAGATGCTGAGAACAATGGGGTCACAGTCTACGGATACAGAGTAGACCTTTCAGAACAAGTATGTGGGTGAATTTATTCACCTAGAGATTGGACATCCTATGAAATTTGGCCTGCAAGTAGTTCAGGCCAAAAACATGGATCTTTTCAAGAATAAATTAGATACATCACTTGTATCAATGGGGATCAAAGGATACGGAGGGAAAGTTGAGAAAAGGGTATTGACTTTGATCATCAGCCATGAGAATAGTGAATGGTGGGCCAGACTCAATGGACAGAATGGGCTCCTTCGGCTCATTCTTTCTTCCTTTCCATACAGCCTCTAGAGTTGGGGTTGAACACGTGCCTTCATGGCTAAGAGGTTGGAGTGAACCTACAGTGACACAGATGGGATGCGAGGCTGAGAGATACAGACAGGGAGCGGGACGTTCACGAGAGAGATACAGAGAGACAGAGAGTAAGAGGGAACGAGTTAGAGAGAGAGTCAGAGAGAGAGACACACACACAGAGGGAAAGAGGGAGAGAGACAGAAACAGAGACATTGACAGATATAGAGAAACAGCGGCACAGGGAGAGAGAGAGAGAGTGACACAGACAGACAGAGGGGGAGAGAAAGGGAGAGAGAGAGAGAGAGAGCGAGAAACAGAGAGAGTGAGAGAGAAAAATGACAGATATAGAGAGACAGCGGCACAGGGAGAGAGAGAGAGTGGCACAGACAGACAGAGAGACAGAGAATTATGAGAGAGAGAGAGAGAGCGCGAGAAACAGAGAGAGTGAGAGAGAGAAATGCAGAGAGAGAGACATTGAGATAATTAAATCCATCTGGGGAAGAAGTGGAAATAGAGAGGAAACAGAGAAACGGCAGAGTATTGCGAGGGTGTGGAAATTCTGGAGAGTGTGTGTGCGTCACAGAGAGAGCAACAGCATGCAATGATACATAAGCATAGATGAAGATTAGACGTGTCCTTGTCCTCAGACATGAGCGTATGCCATACCAAGCCTAATCCCATGGTTCAAACGATGTGTTCACAACCGCTCCATTATAGTCCTGGACACACTTCAGCCCAGAGAGAGAAAACAACGACGGAAGAGTGAGGGACTGGAGGAGTTGACAGTGAAAGAGAGCGGCGAAGAGGCCATGGAGGAATTTGAAGGTCAGGATGAGAATTTGAAAATGCTGGTGCTGCCGGACTGGGTTATAGTGTGGATCAGCGAACACATATGTGATGGGTGAAAGGGGATTCGGTGGTATTTGGAAACGGGGAGAATAGCACAGCTTTGGATGAGCTGATGATTATGGAATATCAAATGAGGGAGGGCCGCACTGTCAGACGATTAGTACTGCAGAAGCACAACACTTTTCGAAAGTCAGTGCTGAGGGAGCGCCGCACTGACAGAGGTTTAGTATTGAGAGAGAGCGACACGGTGGGAGAGTCAGTCCTGAGGGAGTGCAGCACAGTCAAAGAGTCAGTGCTGAGGGAATGCCTTACTGATGGATGGTCAGTACTGAGGAAGAGCCGCACTGTCAGAGGGTCAGTTCATGTGTTGTATTGAAACTCTGCTTGCCCCTCTAGTTATACAACTAACCACAACACAATGCCCACGCTACTTGCAAGCGAACCATGTTGGGGTGCGTTATCGACCCTAATAATCACATTTTAATTTGATGTTTTTAAGTTTCCTTTGTACTTTGGTTTCTGTTCGGGCTGTTCCCCCTCCTTTTTGGGGAGCTGCCCCTTTTACTTTGTCCTGACTTAATCTGAGTTTGTTTATTTGCTTTGACCTAAAAAGAGGGCAAGCGAACCATTCCCAACTGAACAGCTCATTCTTGGTTGCGAAAACATATCAGTATCTTCCGAGTAGAAACACATTCCTGCCACACCATTCTGAACCTGGGGCGGCAGGTGGCACAGTGGTTAGCACTCTTGCCTCACAGCGCCAGGGACCCGAATCCAACTCCCGGTTTGGATCACTGTCTGTGTGGAGTTTTCACATTCTTCCTGTGTCTGCGTGGGTTTCCTCTGGGTGCTCTAGATTCCTCCCACAGTCCAAAGATGTGCGGGTTAGGTCCATGGTGAATTCTCCCTCAGTGTAGCCGAGCAGGTGCCGGAGTGTGGTGACTAGGGGATTTTCACAGTAACTTCACTGTAGTGTGAATGTAAGCCTAATTGTAACTAATAAATAAACTTTAACTTTAACTGTTTACACATCTTACTTTAGTTACCCGATGATCTGGCACGTGGCTCAGTTTACTGAGCCTGATATTCCTCCATGTGAACCTGGCCCCTATCTCCTCGCATCCTGCTAGAAAAATAGGTATTTCTGCCGATGCTGGAGTTCGTTCATGGAGAACAACAAGTAGATGGTCCCCATCGCATTTCACCGTTCCCATCCAGCCACGAGGGCTGTCCCTAACCTGCATATTTGGCAGAAAGCACAAGCTTGGAAGCTGCCGGATGCTGTTGCACAGACCGGTATCTAGAGTCCTGAATATGCCCTCTCCCATCACTCCGAACTTCCTCTCCATTCCAGCCACTCAAATGTGATCCTGCAGGATGCTGCCATGATCGACCCTCTTGTCAGTTGTTCTCCTCATTGTCACACTAAAACAATGTTGTTCCAAAAGTAAGGAACTGTGGCTCCTGCATCGGTGAATTATGGTTCATGTAGCCTGACTCACAGTTGCACCCTCAAATACCTGTCCGTTGAGCAACTCCAAAACTAAGGAGTGTGATTTCAACTTTGAACACGTGTAACGTCCAATTATTTCCCGTCCTGATGCCTGGCATTTTCCCCAATTCAGACTCGAGGTCAATAACTCAAAAGCGAAATACCCTCAGCTGCAGTCGTTGACTAATGATATCGTCATTCCAGATTAAGCAAATCCCGCCAATTTCCACACTCTGCAGCGTCGTTTTCCAACTGTGGTGCCATTCCGTTGTAATCTACTATATTTAATTCCGCACTTATTTTACAGTTACACAGGACAGTTGCTCTAATATAGCTTCAGAAATGATAAGTAAGGGCGACCACCTATAATGTGAATTCCAGATGAGCACACAATATCCTCACTGTGGCCTAATCAACATGTGATAACGACGGTACAATGGCATAGTGGTTAGCACTGCTGTCTCACAGCACACGGTACCGGGGTTCGATTCCTGGCTTGGGTCCGTGTCTGCATGGAGTTTGCACGTCCTCCCCGTGTCTGCGTGGGTTTCCTCCTGTTTCCTCTCACATTCTGAAAGACGTGCTGGCGAGATGCATTAAGCCGAACAGGCGCTGGACTGTGGCGACCAGGTTAACATCACAGTAACTTCATTGCAGTGTTAATGTAAACCTTACTTGTGACTAATAAATAAATATTGTTCCAACATAACCTCCCTGCTCATAAACTCTGAACCATGGCTAATAAAGTCAAGGAAACAGTATACTTTATGAACCGCTGTATAAAACTGTTTTCATGCACACCGAGACCCCTCTGATTCTTGGTGCTTCCCAGGGTCCTGCCGTTCATCATGCATCCCCTCGGTATGCTTGTCCCGCCTACGTGCATCACCTCACATTGATTTGGATTGAAGTCTGTTTGCCACTGAACAGCCCACCTTACCAGCTCATCTACATCCTCCTCTAATCTAACGCTATCCTCCTCATTACGTTCACCCTAACAATTTTTGCGTCGCCTACGAACTTGCTGACCAACGCTCCTACGTTCAAGTCCAAACATTTGTATAGATTACTTGCAGCCGGGACTCTAAAACGGATCCCTGCGGGATCCCACTGTGCATAATTTTCGAGCCCCACGAACAACACTGATTCATCACCCGCTGTTTCCTGCCACTCGGGTAATTCTAAATTATATGTGTCAAATTTCCCTGGATCCAATGAGCTTTTACATTTGCTATCAGTCTCCCATGTAGGAATTGCAATTAGTCTCCATTTCAATTTTTGGTGATCTGTAAAGACAAGGTAACAAAATGGCGCATGGAACAAGCATAGGTGCAAGTGAAGAGAAAACAAATCAAAGAAACATCAAAGTTTTGTTTTATTCAGAGAATTTAGCATAATCAAGCATCAAACCACATTGCATTGTCATCAAAATTCACAATGAGCCAGGTAAGGAGATCTTACTATCAGTTACCAAACACATGACAAAACACCTCATCTGTGAAGAGCGCGTTACTCTCGAGAGAGGAAGAACCAGAGAGACACCCTATTATGTTGTCTTAGTCCTGGCATATATGATTCCACGTTCACCTTGCTGTCAAATATGGGGACAGGATTCCAAGCATTTTGCATCATCTAGGGACAGAGAGGGAGTTGTTAGCTTGGAAATTCAATTTTCAGCAGAGGATGGATTATCTGCTTTTGACTCTCCAACCTCAATTGGAATTAAAGGGTTCTTTTGAATGGCATATACTTGGTAAGCCATCTTACAATTTAAGGACAGTAAAACATTTAGGATATTTGACTGTCTACAATGTATTCGTTATATTTAACACGGGGCTGCTGGGCGATTTTCCGAGAGACCTATTTCGGTGACAGACAGATGGGGTGAAGTTGCAGATATTCAGAGCAGAAAGCAGATAATTATTCGGTGGTGACATTGCAAACGATTAGACTGCATTGTCCACTTATAAGAATGGAAGCCGAACTGCTCAGTCCCATCGAATGGAACGGTGCTAGAGTATTTTGTGGAAGATGAACTAGTGATCGGCTTCAAAGTTAGCGGCCAGATCAAGAAGAATGTTTCGCTTAGTTCCAATAATAAACGATTCCATGCATATCATAAATCAGGATGATTTGGTCATTAAGCACGGGGACGAATTCAAGCTTGGCTGACGTGAAAATATTGCGATGGATGAGGGAAGTGACAACACATTGAAGGATTTGGAGAGAGAGCGGCCGTGATTGATATATGCGATTTCAAGGCAGGTGTATGCCAGCCCATTCTATGAACTTACTCTAACATTCACTCAGATCGTTAAGACAAATGTGTTAACCTCAACTAGATATTCCAACCTAAGTTTGAGAATCATTATACAACATTTTTCCATTAGCAATTTATCACGGTCTGTCTTAAGACAAACACTTTACCCATTATTACACCGTCGTTTGAGAATGAGAGTCGCAAGGACACTCCAGCCTCTTGGAAAGGGAGAAGTAACATTGTAATTTCTGCCACAAATGGGAAATCTTGCTCTAAACCGTAGCCCCCAGTTCTGGATACTCCCATAAGGGATACCATCCTCTCGGCATTCACCCTGTTTAAAAGTCATTAACTTATGAGATTCTATGGAGACTGCTCGTTGTCTTTGAAACATCAGAACACGCAGGCATAGCCTCTGTGAAATTTCCTCTTAAGCCAACCCGCCCCACCCCTGTATCATGCAAGGAAATCCATGGGCAAGATGTTATCAAGAGAGGGAAGTTCAAAATCGAAATTTGTGATGTGACAGGCGTTAAAACTTCAATTTTTGGAAGGAAAAAGTAAAGCCTGAAAAAAAAACAATACAGTAAAAAAATGAGGTAACCTGGGAGAAAGGAATGGGTTCTGCCTCATCGATCGTTGCAAGCATAGGTTTACGCATGATAATTCCCTGACACAGCTCCTTCACCACTGATTCACCGGTGTGGGTAGAGACGATGGGGAGTTGAGAGTACGAGGATTTCAAACGTAGATCCTATTATCGGAGCCAGAAGAGAGGGGGAGGCTGAAGTACGATATCAAGTAGATGCAGAGAAAGGCAGGAAGACAGGCATAAAAAATAATTTCGAAAAATAACGAGAAGTAAATTCGCTGATACCAATAACAGCCACCGACTCAGACAACCAGATTTTTTTCGCAACAGGCTGTTAGAACATAAAACAAATGGCATAGAACAGTACAGCACAGAAACCTTCATCCCACAATGTTAGGCGGAACATGTCGAAAAATTAAACGAATCTTTCTGCCAATCAATGTCAATTTCTGCTTTTTCCTTGCATATCCATCTGAAGCCTATTAAATGCCCCTGTCATGTCTGTCTGCACCACCATCTCCAGCTGTGCGTTCCAAAGTGCTACCACCCTCTGTGAAAAATAAAATTGCCCCTCACATCCCCCTTGCAATTTCCGCCTCTCACCCTTAATGCATGCTCTATAGTTGTAGTCATTTTAACACAGACATTAAGATGATGACTGTCAACCCCATATATTCGTCTCATAATTTTATAGGCTTCCACTAGGTCTCGCCTCAGCCTCTGCTGCTCCAATGAAACCATTCCTAGTTTGTCCAGCTTCTCCTTATAGCTCATATCGTCTAATCTAGGCAACATCCTAGTAAACTACATCTGCACCATTTTAGAGGCCTTCGAATCCTTCCTGTAGAGGTGACATCCGCGTTGAACACAATGCTTTAAGCGTGGCCTAACTAAAGGTTTATAAAACTGTCACGTGAGATCCTGACTATTGTCCACAATGCCTCAATCAATAAAGGCAAGCATGCCATTTTCTTTCCTCACCATTATAGCTAGTTGTGTGGACAAATTCAGGGAGCTTTCGACTTGAATACCAAAATCCCTCTGTACATCAATGTCATTAACTATATGCTTCCCCTGAACACTTGATCTCCAAAAGCGCAGCAGCTCACACTTGCCGGGTTCAAAATTCATCAACCATTGCGATGCCCATACATGCAACTGATCTATGTCCAGCTGCATAACTTGGAAAGCTTCTGCATCATCCACAACTCTACCCATTTTTGTGTCGTCTGCAACCTTACTAATCCACCCATCTGCGTTTTCGTTAAAGTAATTTACGCATATCGCAAACAGCAGATGTCCCTTTACGAATCCCTGCAGAACACTATGTTCACAGTCCTCCAGCCAGAAAAAACACCCTTCGACAACTATTCCCTGAAATCTTTGGGCGAACTGATTCTGAATTAAAGTGGCAAAGTCACTGTGGATCACGTGATGTCAGTCATCTGGATGAGCCTACCATGACGAGTATCGAAAGCCTCATTAACATCCATGTGGTCATGGCCTGCCCCGCAAAAAGCCATGCTCATTTTCCCTAATTCGGCCTTGTTTTGCCAATGTCTGTATGTATTATCACTAAGAATCATCTCAGTAGTTTCCCAGACAGCGATGTGAGGCTCACCGATCAATAAGTTCCTAGATTATCTGGTTCTCCTGCATTGAACAGAGGAAGAACATTAGCTACATACCAGTACTCTGGATCATCTCCCGTGGCGAGGGAAGGGACAGAGATCTTTGTCTAGGTCACAGAAACCTCCGCTTTTGTTATTCTCGTACCTCTGGCGACAAATACTAAAACTACTGAATGGACTTTGTGTAAAACAATTGGATTACGCCAGTATGAGGCATTAGTTTATGTGCTTCTTAATTAATTGAATTATTGTGGCAACTGGATACCTCACCGCACTTTTGAACTGCTCTCTGAATTTCGACTGAGTCACCCCATAAATAAATGTATTTGTACAGCAGCTTAAATTGCGCAGCATACCTCCGACCCGCCGAAAGACATAGAGGGAAATATTGTAATGGTTGGGATTTTTTCCTCCAATGTTATAATACAAAAAATCTATAACATGCGTCAACCACAGAAGTATGAAGCTGCCAGAAATGGTGAAGAGTAAAATCGCTGATCTTTTTCTGCTCTTCACCTCTGGGTCACTGACATTATTTCTCTTGCTCTGGCCTGTCAGTCTTTTACGAGCGCGACTGGCCACTATAATGTACCTTACTGTCAGGACATTGAATAACATAATTAAAGTGAATGGAAGCACTGGCGTTAAAATCTTATGAAACCAGTTCAGACCCACCCATCCGGCCTCAGTATAATAGCTTGGCTTGTCAACACAGAACCATGGCACATTGTCGATTATCACTCCGACATCATATGTAAAGTAGAAGGGAACATTTTTTAAACAAAAGAGGATCCCTGTTGTTGCTAGAACCACAGTCGCAGTTTTCCCAGTGCAATATTTCGTTTTCATGTTCTGGCAACAAATAGCCACAAAGCGATCGAAGGTGAAAGTGACGGTGAACCACACAGAACAGTCAGTTGCTGCAGGAATCAGGGTAAGAATGACACTGCAGACTGGGGTGATGCGCAGGAAAGAGAATGGGAAGTAATAATAAATGACTCTGTTCAGTATCATATCAGTGACAATGACTAGTAAATCCGCTGCTGCCATGGCCACCAGGTACCGAGTAGTGCAGGTGGAAAGTCCACACTTTCCACGCGACAAGATCAGAATCGCCACTAGATTAACTGTAAAGTGGAAATAAGAAGAGTCAGGATATAACTGATAAAAAGAAGCCATCTTTTTTCTGTACCACACAGTAAGGTTTGCGTTATCAAAATCGCCTTCCCATGGATCAGTTCAAACTTGACACATCATATTGGCATTTCAACCCGCCTCAATTCCATCAACTTTTAGCGTTATGTGAAGCTGGATAAAGGCCAGAAGTATGCTATTTTCCACAGAATCTTCGGCGTGCAAACATTAGTCGAGCTAGCAGCCTCCGGTTTGACCAGTTTGACTCTTTTAAAATTGTTCCTTATGGTTTGCAATGAACTGGGAATGCTGAAATCTGAAGAAATGTCATGGTCGTTACATCAAAAAGTAACACTTCTTTGCATCGCCTTTTTGGGCCAGGATGAGCGTCAAAATTGAACCAATTATGGAAACTCAGTCCCAACTAAAAGACGCCCCAAGGAAAATGATATAAATGTTGGACATGTAGTCACATTTGCCAGGGCTTTGTCACGTCGTCCAGGTGACTAGATGAGACTATCACGTTCCTCTGAAACCTTGTTTCTTCCGAGCCAATGTTGTACCTTCCATGTGAGAACGACTTAGGATAAGAGACGCATCTATTGATGCTCAGAGACTCGGGCGCCAAACTATTCACCTCCTTGCTGAAGCACTATGTGGAACCCTATATCCAGTTATTAGTGATTGAATAAAAGCTCAATTGTGAGACCACTGCAATTATGACCATTGTCAGAATGCAGGTAATTAAAACACTCAGCAACTCTGGTAGCATTTATGAGAACAACAGTGACTGAGTATAGGTCCTTCCATTTTGCATTGACATTGCGTTCTTGCAGTTGTGGCAAATAGACATGCACCCAAATGCATTACCTTGTTAAAGACAGGACTATGAATCATAGCTTTATCAGCAACGTGACAGTGTACCGTTGAGTGTAGGCGGTGCAAGCGTAGATTGGGAAATGAAGGGCATGTCCCATTTTACGATATCATCTGTGATAAAATATACGGATTCTAAAGGGTGCCAGGTTCCCTTGCGAAGCCAATGCAGGGAAGCTGGATAGGTGAGTATGTGAGTTTGTGATTGGATGATAGTGTAGGTTTTCAGGAAAGTAAGCTAATGAGTAAAAGTAAGAGAAAGTGATTGGATGGCAACAATCAGTGAGTGAGCCTTTCCTGAGTGGCTGGATGCTTGCAGTGAAAAGGTGGCTGAGAGTGCAATCGAATAAGTGGACGAGTAAAATGATGCATGAGTTGGTAGTTAGCACGTGTCCATGTGAATGAGTGGGCGGCTGAGTACACGGACTAGGGTGTGATGGGTGAATATATGGGTGAATGTGTGGGGGAGTACGTGGCAGAAAGGGAGCGGCAGTCAGGTGTTGGGATGTAAATGCCAATTCAATTGGAGGCATAACTAGGGCTGTTAATGTGAACATGTCTATGACAGTGCATGGCTTGGTGGAGAAGTGGTCAATAATGCTGTTTCACAGTAACAGGGACCCGAGTTTGATTCCAGCCTTTGGCGGCTGTCTGTGCGGAGTTTTCACATTCCGAATGTGTGGAGTTTAGGTGGATTAGGTAGGACTACCCCACGGGGCTACGGGGATGGAGGCAGGAAATGGGCCTTGGTAAAGTATTATTTCTGAGGGGTGGTACGTAGTGTCTGGCCAAATGCCCCACATCTTCACTGTAGGTGCTTTACGATTTTTGGGGGGGATTGGAAGTATGGTTGGATTCTTGGGTTATGGAATCGGGTGGTTGCTACTTCTAGTTCCGTCGTGGGTAATACGATCAGGTCAGATAATAGGCACATACGTTGGGTGTGATAATCATGTTGTAAGGTATAGGGAATCAGGTGGGAGATATTTCGGGTAAGAGAGTAGTTTGTTTGGGGTGCGATATATGGTGCTCCTGGAATGTATGTCGTTCAGGGTAGTCAGTTAAGATATGGTAGTGAGGTCTGAGTGCCAATTGGCTCTGGTCACACTGTGCATAGTCTGGTTCGGACAGAATTGATTTTCGAGGCAGGGGATGAAGTAAACTGGGACGACTGAGTTTTTAACGTGGCAGTAAGCTCTGTCGAACAGCTATTGTAGTTTGATCATTGTAGTTAGATTTACCAAGTATTAGCATTATCACGTCGGGTGTTAGCTCGGTAATGCTAATAGTCTGGCTGTGTCATGTCTGTGTATAGTCGTGTAGGGTGTACATGGCTGGGGCAACTCGTCAGCGTGTGTTCTATTGAGGGTTAAAATGCCCGAGTAGTAGATCTGGAGTGGTGATTATGTCGGATCGTGTGCAGATTGTTTGGATCAGATGTAGTTCATTTGAAGTAGTCGTTTTGTTTCAGTGTTGTTTGGCTCACTTCCATGTCGGATTTTTGTCGACAATTCAAGTCGGGATGATATGCTACTCAAGTCAGTAGGAGATCTGTCGGGCAGCCTGAGGGTTGCCTATTTTGTTTCGGGGCTGGCGTGTATTGGATCAGGAGCGAGCCATTTAGTGTCCAAAGATGTGTAGGCTAATTAGATTAGCCATGGGTTCCGTGAATAAAGCGAATGTTGGACTTAGATAAGCTCCCATTTAAATGCCCTTTCGGAGAGTCGCTGTGGACTCGTTCGGCCGAATTAACGTCATATGCTCCGTACGGATTCGATGGTTCTACAGATAATGTTGGTGATTGACAACTATTAAATAGTCCAATATTTCCAGGTTTGGTTTCATTTAGGGACTGCATGCCTGATCAAAACTGTTGTTGTTGCTGTCAGTGCAAGAGTCAGTTGTAGGTGTAACAAGAAAGAACACTTCCGATCCTCGAATGTCTAAACTTCACGGGTAGTTTGAATGCATGCGCATTCCCTTTCCGTGAATCCGATTCGCAAGCATCACATCAACCAATATATTTTCTGTTCCCAACATCGCAATATTCGGATGCAATACACTTATAAACTTTCACCAGGCCTGCAACGTATGGGACATTCAGGCTGAGAAGCAATGGGACAGCAAATGAGAAATAGCAGAGTTCACAGACCATCGTTGAGATCGAATTCAAGGCAGGAACAAAACAAGAATAATAAAAATAGGACAACCAATAAAATGGGCGATTGATCTCGGACCAAGTATTTTTTTCTTTTCAGGCATAATAGCAGAACAGCGGGTACCAATGATGTTCCGTTTTAGAGAAGACGGCTCCAGCTATTTTCAAAAGTGTTGGATTAATTTATGTGAAGCACTGTGTCCACCGTGTCCTGATTGGGAATTCCCAAGCATATCTCTACACACACCTCCTCCTCTAGAACATAGAACAGTACAGCACAGTACAGGCCCTTCGGTCCTCGATGTTGTACCGAGCTTTGTCCGAAACCAAGATCATGCTATCCTACTCCCTATCATACTGATGTGCTCCATGTGCCTATCCAATAACCGCTTGAAAGTTCCTAAAGTTTCCGACTCCCCTATCACAGCAGACAGTCTATTCCACACCCAACCACTCTCTGAGTAAAGAACATACCTCGGAAATCCCTCCAATATCTCCTACCATGAACCCTATCGTAATGCCCCCCGAGTAACAGCTACATCCACCCGAGGAAATAGTCTCTGAACGTCCACTCTATCTATCCCCTTCATCATCTTATAAACCTCTATTAAGTCGCCTCTCATCCTCCTCCGCTCTAAAGAGAAAAGTCCTTGCTCCTTCAAACTTTCCTCATCAGACCTATTCTCCAAACCAGGCAGCAGCCTGGTATACCTCCTCTGCACTCTCTCCAATGCTTCCACATGCTTCTTATAGTGAGGTGACCAGAACTGCACACAATATTCCAAATGTGGTCTCACCAAGGTCCTGTACAGTTGCAGCATAACCCCACGGCTCCTAAACACAAACCCCCTGTTAATAAACGCTAACAAACTGTAGGCCTTCTTCACGGCTCTATCCACTTAAGTGGCAACCTTCAGAGATCTGCGGATATGAACTCCAAGATCTCTCTGCTCCTCCACATTCCTCAGAACCCTGCCGTTGACCTTGTAATCCGCATTCAAATTTGTCCTACTAAAATGAATCACCTCGCACTTATCAGGGTTAAACTCCATCTGCCATTTTGCGGCCCAGAACTGCACCCTATCAATGTCTCTTTACAGCCTACAACAGCCCTCCACCTCATCCACTACTCCACCAATCTTGGTGTCATCAGAAAATTTACTGACCCACCCTTCAGCCCCCTCCTCCAAATCGTTGATAAAAATCACAAATAGCAGAGGACCCAGTACTGATCCCTGTGGTACACCGTTGGTAACTGGTCTCCAGTCTGAAGATTTTCCATCCACCACCACCTTCTGTCTGCTATGAGATAGCCAGTTACTTATCCAATTGGCCAAATTTCCCTCCGTACTTTCCTCATGAGCCGACCATGGGGAACCTTATCAATCGCCTTACTAAAATCCTAACCTCTCTTCGCGACTATCTTGTAGCCGCCTCTGAATGGAAAAATTGGACCAATGCAGTTCCACAAAAGTCTGCGCTGGTACCACAAGAGTTTGCAATGAACATAATTGACTTAGATAAGGAGCGTGAAGGCATGGTAGCTAAATATGTAGACAGCACACAGTTAGGAAGAGATAGAAACGTGGTGAGAACGCTAAAAATATGTTTAATGAGTGGGAAAACACTTAAAGACGAAGTGTGATGTGGAAATGCAGGGGTTTATTTTCTGTCTGGCATGAATAAGTTTTAAAGAAGAGTGTAAGACTTAAACAGAAAATAAAGACTAAATTATTTCTCAGTGCACAGGGTTCTGGGTTTTCTAGCCCATGAGTCACGGAAGATTTCCATATCACTGCACGTGCAATAAAATAGTTAAATGTAATTCTATCCTTCATTGTGATTGAAATTGTCCAGTCATATCAGGATGCCATGCTGCAGTAATGAGGTGGAGATGCCGGCGTTGGACTGGGGTAAACAGAGTAAGAGTTTTAATAACACCAGGTTAAAGTCCAACAGGTTTATTTGGTAGCAAATGCCATTAGCTCTGTTTGAGAGCATGCCCTGTTTGAGAGCAGATATCCACTCCATCTGACGAAGGGGCAGCTAATGGTATTTGCTACCAAATAAACCTGTTGGATTTTAACCTGGTGTTGTTAAGACTCTTACTATGCTGCAGTAATACAGAGTAAGAAGTTTAACAACACCAGGTTAAAGCCCAACAGGTTTATTTGCAAATAAACCTGTTGGACTTTAACCTGGTGTTGGTAAACTTCTTACTGTGTTTACCCCAGTCCAACGCCGGCATCTCCACATCATGGCAGTAATACAGGGCAGTTGTGGGACCGCTTCTCAATTACTGAGTGTATCTTTGCCTACCTTATTGAAGTAAAGATGCGAATGTTTTCAAGGCATTACTGAGGGGTGGCATGGTGTCACAGTCGTTAGCACCGCTGCCTCACTGCGCCAGGGATCCGGGTTCAATTCCTGGCTTGGGTCACTGCCTGCGTGGCGATTGCACGTTCTCCCCATCTCTGACTGGGTTTCCTTTAGGTTCATGGATTGCTTCCGACACTCTGAAAGATGTGCTGGTTCGGTGCATTGACCCGAACAGGCGCCTGATTGTGGCCACGAGGGGAATTTCACATTAACTTCATTGCAGTTTTAATGTAAGCCTTACTTGTAACTAATAATTTAACTATACTTTTGAGGAGGTTTGCGAGATTAATTCGTCGGGGGATCAGTTTGTATTATCATGAAAGTTTACAAAGCTTAGGTAGTTTCCTCTCGCGTTTAGAAGTGTGACGGGAAAGTTGACTGAATTGAGAAAGGTCCCGAATTCTATGGACAAAGTAGAAGTAGAAAAACGTATATCCTATTCTGGCTGAGTCCAGAATTTGGGAGACTGCACTGAAATACTTATTTTCTTCTCGCTTTCTCAGAGGATTGTGCGACTTTGGAATTCTTTGCTCAGAGGGCTCTGTGTGCATGGACACTGGACATGTTACAGTGCAGATATCGTGGAAATTATCCCACAATCTGAAAGGTGTGGCAGTCTTTCACACGCATAGTAGTTTGCCAGGGCTTGGAAAGGTGAAAGAGTATCGTAAGATTCCACAAGGTGTAAGCCCATGAGGGTAGGATAGGATAGGATAGGAGGGTTGTGATCGCTGGTGTTTTCAGAATAAGATGGTGAAATGGCGAAGAAGAACTTATTGCACGTTGGATGGTTTGGTTCAAGGCGAGGTTAAGGCGAAACCGCTCCTGTTTCTGGATGGGAGTGAGGATAACTACTGCAAGAAATGTAAAGACCACAACTGAACAGCTGGCAAACTCAGCGCGACCGAATTCTTGGGTGAGAAAGAGTGAAACATTTCAGATGCACGTGGTTGCAAGAGGGTGCCAAGACGATGGAAAAATACTGGAAGAATTAATTAAACTCCACGCGGAAAATTGGGTCACAGGGAATGAACTGAAGGTAGATTAACATGGTCAGCATGCTTGCAGTTAATATTGAGCAGTCAATGCCATGAAACTGAGAGGGAGCAGACGGGGGAAGGAAGCAAAATATTCGTAATGATCAGTGTAAGGACGAGTCTAGAGTGAAAATTAGAATCGAAATTGATTACACTTCTCCATTAACATTGAATTAATTAAATGCGCTCAACAAAGTAATAAATGTTCCCTGGAAATGATGGGTGAGAAAGGATTCTGAGCAGCCCAGAGCCAGATATGGCTGGGCGGGCGGGAGGCGTGGGGCGGAGTGAAATTAAGATGGAAATGGTTAGCGCATGGAAGGAGTGAAATGCATTTCAAGCAGGACATTCGGAATGAACTTCGAAGGGAGGACCAAGGAAAGCAAAAAAAACACACACTTTGGGTCAGCGAACGTTCCAACAGCGGATACTTTGAGAGGTTCGGGTTGACTGGACCTTGGAACAGCGAGTGCCGAATTGATAGTGGCAGAAACGTACACAGATAAATCGAAAGCAGTCCAAATTTCTGAATCATGGAAACTGCATGTCCTGTAGGCCAGTGCGGGTGAAAGGTAGCTGATTAAGATTTTAAAAGGGGAGACAGTTCAAGAGAGGAGAAATTCAGTATCAAGTTCGAACTGATTGATGCATTCAACAGTCCAAAGATGTGCGGGTTAGGTTGATTGGCCATGCTAAAATTGCCCCTTAGTTTCCTGAGATGCGTAGGTTAGAGGACTTAGCGGGTAAATATGTAGGGATGTGGGGGTGGGACCTGGGTGGGATTGTGGTCGGTGCAGACTCGATGGGCCAAATGGCCTCTTTCTGCACTGTAGAGTTTCTATGATTCAATGATTTGCGAGGAAGTCGATGAAAAATTATTAAAATAATCAAACGGGAAAATATGGCCATGGGTGCAGTTGTAAAATGATTTAAATTCGTGAATGAACACAAAAAAGGCATCAAAGTATATTTGCATCTCAGGACTTCTGATCTGGGAGATGATCAGCAAACAGCGGTTGCTTTAAACGTCTAACAACCAAATTTTGATTATGCCGCCATTGTGCACTGTGTGTGCATAATATTGTTCATAGAAATCATAGAAACCCTACAGTGCAGAAGGAGGCCATTCGGCCCATCGAGTCTGCACCGACCACAATCCCACCCTACCCCCACATATTTACCCGCTTATCTACGCACTTTAGGATTCTAAGGGGCAAGTTTTAACCGGGCCAATCAACCTAACCCGCACATCTTTGGACTGTGGGCGGAAACCGGAGCACCCCGAGGAAACCCACGCAGACACGAGGAGAATGTGCAAACTCCACACAGACAGTGATCCGAGCCGGGAATCGAACCCGGGATCTTGGAGCTGTGAAGCAGCAGTGCTAACCACTGCGCTACCGTGCCGCCCGACTGCGCTACCGTGCCGCCCGTGTTCTTTCACGTTGAACAACTGACACCATGTGTTGGTGAATGCAGAAATAGATATTTTAAATAATGAGCAAGATCTCAGAAATTATGACAACAGGAATGATTGGACAATGTAATGGATCTCCTCTCGAGATAAGAAAATTCTGACGGCTTAAGTTAAAGGTGTTTCAATTTAGAGACACAATACGAAGATGCAGAATATATCTACACTTCCATGTGTTCTAAACTAACACTTCATCAAATAGCACAATCAGTAATCAATTCAAGCAAAAATCAGGAAGGACATCTGTACTCAGTGCAGAAAATATGGAATTTATTGTCAAGCGGGTATATTTTGATTGATTGCATTTAAGAGAAATACCAGTCATTAGATGGCCACGGGTGTAAAGACTTCCATTTTTGTCATTGCCTGCACACTTGGCGCTGCTCCACAATGTTAGTTACACCGAACAATAACAACTTCACCCGAATGTAAACTATAAGCAAACACTGGATAACACAAAGAACCTCAGACCTGCAGCCATAGGTACATTTTCCGTTAGATAAACACAAGGTAACCACAGAGGATGTCCATAGGAAAGCATATAGCTGGTTAACTACCATGAGATGTTCAGTCCATATTAGTCGTAGCTTAAATACAAGAGACCTGTAGATATAGATACTAGAGACCACAGGCTCATGTCAAGATTTACAGAACTAACATGGGCATAGTCACTTACCCGGTACACCAATAATGGCAAGGGTCGTGTAGTATATTTTCAATATTCTGTGAATTAGTTCATACATTTTCCATGTAAAGTCGTCAGTCTCTTAATAAAGTCCCGAATTAAGATGTGAGGAGGTGCATTTCTAATTGATTTATATATACTGTGAGAACCTCCATTGGGATGAAGCTATTGCGAAATTTTTGAAATTGTTTTTCATTTAAATTTAGAGTACATTGTGACATTTGAGTTAATTCCCCAGAATGAGATAACAAATTTAACACGTGGACTTAGTGGAATTTAAACAAGTAACATAGAAAGAACAGTTCTGGAGGTTGAAGCAAACCCAATCAGTAATATCTTTCCCATGTTCGAACGATAATGTAAAAAACAGGCTCCGCAAAATAGTTGGGGATCGTGTCTCAGTGTATTTGTCTGTGAAATAGGAACCAAATTCTCGGTGCCCCGAAAAATCTCCTTTGAAATGGGGCTATACTATGATTCGACAGTACCACCTACCAGAAAATGAACTAGATTCCTATCCTTGCAAACAATGTTTGATGAAACAGCTCTTAAGGAATGAAAGAACAAATGGAACAAATGTGATATAGCGACACAAGGGAAGGATTAGCGGTGAATAGTTGAGGATGAAGTGCACTGCAATGTCCACCAATGACAATATGGTAGCCACTCGTCTTTCGGCCGATCTTAATTAGGCTTTTCGGTATCTTTGTGACTTTAAAACCATGAGAAAGACAGTGACCGTCTTCGGGAGGACAGAGCCTGACTGGTTATTTTATTCAATTGATTTAGATCTTTTTCTCAGATTGGATTGTTAGATTACTTTATCTAGATTATTTTTTACCTAACGTTGACTCACTTGACACGTGTCACAATGTATTTCACCATTCTGATTGTTTTAAAGTCAGTTTCTTTGTGGAAGATGTTCATAGAAATCATAGAAACCCTACAGTGCAGAAGGAGGCCATTCGGCCCATCGAGTCTGCACCGACCACAATCCCACCCAGGCCCTACCCCCACATATTTACCCGCTAATCCCTCTAACCTACGCATCTCAGGACTCTAAGGGGCAATTTTTTTTAACCTGGCCAATCAACCTAACCCGCACATCTTTGGACAGTGGGAGGAAACCGGAGCACCCGGAGGAAACCCACGCAGACACGAGGAGAATGTGCAAACTCCACACAGACAGTGACCCGAGCCGGGAATCGAACCCGGGACCCTGGAGCTGTGAAGCAGCAGTGCTAACCACTGTGCTACCGTGCTCAGGACTTGAATATGTCAGGATATTTTATCAATCTGCTACCTGCATTGACCATTTCATCCCATTTTTCACGTAATTGCACATGACAGAGACTTGGTGCCCTGTTTTAGCACTTTTGCTAAAACTGCTGAGTGGACACGAAACTGGGAGTGATTCTGATCCATCATTTACACCCGTTTTGAGGCGCTCACATACGCAATTTGCCTACAAAAATATCAGCCAGTCCGAATCGCATTGCACAAGCCTGTGGGAGGGGCTCAACGCGCCAGAAACCCTGCAGCTTCGATCAGCATCTCCAAATGCGCATGCGCAGTAAAACGATAGAATAATAGTCTCCTGCCACATCCCTCTGGGGCCGGATAATGCCTCCCCCAGCCCCCCCCCCCCCCCTCCCAGACATTGTCCCACCCGCACAACATTTTTGACCCCCTTATCCCCCTAACCCCCACTCGGCCACGCCATACATACTGATAGTGTGCTTCACCCCCTTTCCCCCACCGGTCCCAGGCAGAGTGGCAGCAGATCCCCTTTCCCTCCCACTGATTCCAGGAAGACTGGAAGCAGAACCCCCTTCTCCTTCACTGATCACAGGCAGGCTGGCAGCGGAACCCTCTTCCCCTCAACTGATCTCAGGCAGAGTGGCAGTGGATACCCCCGCCCCACCCCCCACCCCCGCGCCCCCACCCCACTGATCACAGGCGATGTGGCAGCAAACCCTCTTTCCCTCCCACTGATCTCAGGCAGAGTGCAAGCGGACCCTCTTTACCCTGCACTGATCTCAGGCAGAGTGGTAACTAACCACGCCTTATTTCCTCCACCGCTCTCAAGCAGAGTGGCTGTGGGTCACCTTCCCTCTCCGCACCGATCTCAAGCTGAGAGCCGTAGGATGCTGAGCACCTATCTCCTCACTAAATGGAGCGCCCATATTAGACTTCTATGTAGCATGTCTGTTCCACGCCAATTCTGCATGGTCAAACGCGGTGTTAAAGGGGGAAGTGCTGATAAAGTTGGGCGTGCAATCTATTAAGCCAATTTAAATGCATGCAAATACATTTAAGTGGCTGTGGCATCCATTTCTGGTGCGGTTTCAATCGCGGCCATTTTGTGGCATTCGTAATGGGAGAATACAGGCAGATACAGGCACTGATCACACGACCCGCCACACGCCCGACTTTACCAAGTTTTCGCGCCCGAAAACGGGTGTAATGCGATGGCAAATTCGGGCCCCATGTGTCACAAACCTGAATAGTTATTTGAGGAAATGACAATAAGAAACTGACAAGGGCAGGGCAGTGGATGTTGCATACATGGCGCTACCAAAGCCTTCGATATGGTTCCTCATGTCTCGAATGAACTGTGAAGAAAGGTTGAGCAAACTTGGATTGTTTTCACTGGAGCGTCGGAGGATGAGGGCTGACCTCATACAGGTTTACAAGATTAGGACAGCCTTGGATAGAATACATAGTCAGAGTCTTTTTCGCAGGGTCGAAGGATCAATTACTCGGAGACATATGTTGAAAGTGAGAGGTGGAAGATTAAAAGAGATGTAAAGGGCAAGTTTTCATACAGAGGGTGGTGAATGCCAGGAACGTGCTGCCGCAGGAGGTGGTAGAAGCAGATTCTATAACAACGTGCAAGAGGCATCTGGTTAGGTGCATGAATAGGCAGGGATAGAGGGATATGGACCACAATGAGAGAAGAAAATATTAGAAGGGAGAGGCATCTATGTCGGCACAGACATGGTGGGCCGAAGGGCCTGTGCCTGCATTGTACTCTTCTTTATTCTTTGTTCCAGATAACGAACAGAAACAGGGGTGGGGTGGGGGGGCAAAACAATCATTTCCTTCTGTTCACTGCAATGAACACAATGTCTGCTCCCAGAATATTGTTGGATACACAACAAGATGATATAGGTATGTTAAACATAATGAACCATCCCATAAGATACTAGGAACATAAGGCATAGGGGCAGGATGAGCACATTTGGCCCATCAGAATTGCTCTGCCATTCAATGGGTCATGGCTGATCTGCTGTAATCCTCAACTCCAATTTCCTGTCTGATCCCATAATCATCGATTCCCTCATTGATTTTAAATCATTTTCCTCAGTCTTTAACATACTTAGCGATGCAGCTTCTACATTTTATGTGGAAAGGAATTCCATAAATTCACTTCACTCTGAGAGAAAAAGTTCATCCTTTTCTCCGTCGTAACTGGGCCTAATGATTGCTGAGCTATTTCTCGATCACTGTCTTCATTTTCCCAACTCACAACACTCACACACTTAACGGTCCCTGCTTGCTCCTGTCTCAAACATGCCCCATTCACCATACAATGCCATCCCCGTCCTTATCACCCCAATATGTCTCCCCATAAGGGGTTGATCTTTAGCAGTGACATGAAGAAAACTTTCTTCAATCTGTGCTATAAATAGTTGTATTTACTAACACAAGGTGAGGGCGGACGTTCAGCCGTTGGCAAGTTGAAGACAGGGAAAGATGGTAGCTTTTTAAGTGTGTGGTGTACAGGAGATAGCTGGAAAATGTGGGAAACGTGGAGATGATGTTGAAGGTCACACAACAATGTGTTGAATGTTGCTGAACGATTCAAGTCTAAATAGCCACGTCTGGCCAATTTCTCCTGTACTTTCAGAATATAGGTTAAAAATAAATATGGTAAATGAAGTTGAGACGGGAAAAAGGGACATATGAAATGCGAGAAGGAGGAGACCATTGGGCAAAACGATCCTGCTGCTTCATGTAATTGGTTCCTGGAACAAATTGGGCTTCAGCTCCATTCTTCCACCTTCTCCACATATCTATTGATCCGGTGGCAAAGCAAACATCTGTCTACCCAATAGGAAATCTACCGAATTAATAAACATCCACAACCCCTGACGTAGACAAACCGAAAGATCCACATCCCTTTGAGCTGAAAGGTAAAAAAATCATGAACAGGGATTTCTCTGTGGTACAGGTTGCGGTGTTACTGGAGGAGCAACCAGGATTTGATGCATTCAACACAGCTGCAATTGTGTAAGTAAAGGACGACGGACATTTAATCCAGTGCATCTAAAAGTCGGTGCAAGATAAAACGCACAGAGAAAGCAATCGGGCAGTCAGGACTGAGATGTCTGTGGAGAACCATTTTAATTAATATTGCTCATCTGGTATCTCTCAAAAGCCTTGGGCAGCGTTTCGTTTTACCTTCCAAGTGGTCATCTGAAGGTGCATTAACTTTGTGGCTGTGTGCGAAAGCTTTCCCAGGTTTGGCCCGGAAACCGAGAAAATTGACAAATCTAATCTGGCCAATTATTTGCTCAGCAGACTAATCTCGACCATTATTAAAATGATAGGCATTTCACCGTCCTATTAACTGGCAGATACTCAGCCATAAATTTCTCAATGACCCAAGCTCCAGTTACATCAGATCCAGCTAAGTGTTGACCTCAACCTTCAGTATGGGAAAAGAGCTGAAATCTAGTGCATGGCTGAGCGTGAATCCTTCAGCATCAAATACGCATGATAACAGTGCTTAGCACTGCTGCCTCACAGCGCCAGGGACCAGAGTTCAATTCCGGGCTTGGTTCAACCTCTGTATGGAGTTTGCACATTCTTCCTGTGTCTGCGTGGTTTTCCTCCTGGTGCTCCGGTTTCCTCCCACAGTCAAAAGATGTGCAGATTAGATGAATTAGCCATGTCAAATTCTTCCTCAGTGTACCCGAAGAGGCGCCCGAATGTGGTGACTAGCGGATTCACAGTAACTTTATTGTAGTGTTAATGTAAGACGACGTGTGACGGCAAATAAACTACTTTACTTTTTACTTTATATCTAGGAATTAACAGGAGTAAATGCAAAATTTGAGAAGTCACCTCTGTTTGTATTCAAACTTAGAATAAAAGAAGTTGGCTGTGCTTATTGGAGGTTATATTTCTCTATTTCAGGACAGGACTGCAGGAGTTCCCCAGGTTCGTGTCCTCGGCACAATGACCTTCAGCTGTTTCATCAATTACCTCCTTTCTATCAAATGTTCAGAAATGGGAATGATCGCTGATAACTGCACAGTCTTCAGTATTATTTGGGAATCATCAGATGCTGAAGCAATGCATGTCTAAATCCAGATAGAGCTGAACAACTTTCAGGACTGGTGGTTATTACAGATTCAAAATCAGTGCGAGAAGCAAAATCAGTGCGAGAAAATTGAAAGAAAAATATTGAACGTTCACTTGAAGCAAAAGAACAGTTGAGCATTCTGCCTTTCTAGATTGGAATTCTCTGATTCCCAAAACTCAGCCGCTGAGTCCGAAAGCTCAGCCGCTGGTACACTTTCCAATAATTTCGAAGTTTGAAACAATCCAACAGCTGATGACATGGTTTTCATTTGATTTGCTTAATTATTGTCACATATATTAGCAGAAATTGAAAAGTATTATTTCTAGCGTGCTATACAGATGGAGCATACCCGTTCATATAGAAGGAAACGAGAGAGTGCAGAAACTAGTTACAGTCATAGCTAGGGTGTAGAGAAAGATCAACTTAATGCAATTTAGGTCTATTCAAAGGTCTGACGGCTGCAGGGAAGGAATTGTTCTTGCGTCGTTTAGTGCGTGACATCAGACTTTTGTATCTTTTTCCGTTGGAAGAAGGTGGAAGAGAGATGTCCGGGTGCCTGAGGTCCTTAGTTATATCGACTGTTCTGCCGAAGCAGCGGGAAGTGTAGACATAATCAATGGACGGGAGTTTGGTTTTGCTGAGTTCTGTCCATTACCGCCGCCCGCATCAAATTAAGAAAGACATTCATTTGTTTGACTATTTGCAGAGCAACCACCTTCACCTTTCTGCAGAATTGTCTTGGAAAGTAACAGCTTCGATTTACAGCCCAGCGGACAGCAGGTGCGTACTCGCCCTCATTGGCAATGAGAGTAAAAGACACACCAATCAAGCTGTGTTTCAGGTGAAGTGCAAGAAATTAAATCTCTATTTATATCTCAAAATAATTGGAATACTCAACAAATGTTCGGAAAATGTGAGTGCATTTAACACTTCTTTGATTACTTTAAAATTGAACAAGTTAACTTCATTCAAACCATCTATGTACAATCAAATCATCGAACACTTCATTGGAAGATCCCGGCAAGCAATAAACAATTACCGTAAGCGGGAGGGGGGCATTTAACCCTTGGATGCAGCTGAGTTCTTCAACTAGATAATGTGTAATATGAATGTGATCTCAGATTCCCATTTTGCCGAACATCGTTTACAACTCACAAAGCTAAATTTATTCTCTTTAATGCCTAAATAGAACACACTGAATGAGCACCACTCTGCTAGCTCTGGAAACCTGAATTCAACAGAATAACAAAGATCTGAAACTGTAAATTCCTTCTCATCTTCAATTTTAGCAGCAGACGCTTTATTCTTAGACGATGACACTTGTCCTTGATTCCGCCACCAGGAGAAACATTATTATCTCACCACCCCCCTCCCCCAAGTCCATTTCAATAGGAAGTGAGAGAATGTCTTATGATTTGCTTGTTAGTGATTTAATTGATTACTGAAACAATGTGACCTCATTCAATGTCAGTTCACGCTTTTGTGTTGAGCAACCTCATGCTGTTCTTATATACCCATGTTCCTTAACCTAGATCAATCATGTGGGGCCAAGTAGCCAAAGGCCTAGCCAACTAAGCCCAACAAAAAATTGGACAAAAAAATTAATCTACAGCTGAATATCTTCTGTGAGAAAAATAAAACCCTGATATAATTCGGACAGGCTAAGGTGACCACTGGAACAATGCCAATAGGGAGCAGCGAATCGGTGTTGCTTATCGACCAGAGGTGCTCGACCTCAACAACAATAACGTTTATATGGCCCAAAACTATCTCAGATGTATTAAGGCAAGAGCAAAGGGAAGAGACATGTGATTTTCAACTCCGGGTATCAGTTAGACAGACCGGCACCTCGAATTCCCACCATATTCTTATTTGGCACAAGAAGATACATCCAACAAAAGCCCCAAAGCATGGACACTTCGGATAACCTATTCTAATCACCTTGGGTCTCGTGACTCCCACTCTGTGAGCTTAATGGAAGAAAGACAGGCAATATTCAAGAAGTGCTCCAAGAGAGGGGCAAATACGACCATCCAGACGATGAACACCAGCGAAGATACGAAGTGCCTGCTGCGACTTGAGACCCATGACGACAGAAGAGGACGTGTGAGGTCCAGCGTTGCTCCAATAAGACCCTGAGTTCACCCATTAACGAGCTCAGTGAATTGGAACCAACAGCCAGGTTAAGATCACCAGAGCTGGGAGTATTCGGGTTTTTTTCAGGCAGTCATTCTTGTGTTTTCATTTGATTTGATTCATTTTTGCTTGACTTATTATTGTTGCATGTATTATTATGTAGTGAAATGTATTGATTCTTGCGCCCTATACAGATAAAGTATATAATACGTAGAGAGGGCATGGAGATGGTGCAGAATGTACCGTTACAGTCATGGCTAGGCTGTCGAGAAAGTTCAATTTAGTATAAAGTAGGTCCATTCAAAAGTCTGATTGCAGCAGGGAAGTTGCGGTCCTTGTGTCGGTTGGTACATGACCTCAGATTTTTGTATAGTTTTCCCGACAGAAGAATCTGGAAGACAGTATGTCCGGGGTGGGTGGGGCCCTTGATTATGCTGGCTGCATAATCAAGGTAGTGGGAAGTGTAGACGGAGTCAATGGATGTGAGACTGGTTTGCGTCATGGACTGGATTTGGTTCAGGGCCCTTTGTTGGAGAAAACTTAAAATAATTCATTATGTAACAGTTGTTTATTTTAAATTGCAAGTGCCCTTAATAAAACAGAGTTTGAACTTCGGAATAAACTCGTATCCTGATTTTGTCTCATTAGTAAGATCACCTGGATAAGCGTGTTTTTCTGTATCCGTTTGTAATATATCACAGAGAGCAGGTGTTTTCAGAATTTCAATAAAGCTGGATATTGTGTTGGTTAAATGCAGTTCTTTGCCCATTCTTGACACAGGAATGAAATCTGATCACAGTAATAGAAACAAACAGAAAATGCTGGAACTTCTCCAACGGTCAATCAAAATTCCTTGATGGAAAAACACAGACAGCGGTTCTGATCTGGGATAATTCACCAGACCGAGGAATAAAAATAAGGTGTAATTAGATTTCAGCTAGTTTAAATGGGCGGCTATTGAACGGCGTTTAGGTGTAAGGAATACAATAAGAACAAAATTGGTAGGAAGGTAATGGGACAGACAAAGGCAGATATTACACAACTCACGACGGACAGAAACATAGATGAACAAATCATGACAATGACTCCTTAATCCTTCATTGCAGAAAGCATAGGTCCAAATAATATGCCTTATTATTAACTGCTCACTGGTGCAGTTGTAATCCAATTCGTAAATGATAGTCTATTAATGTGAATAGTATACAATTTGAAATTATTCCTGCGCTCGTTGCATGCTGATAATATCCGGTGGGGGGTCAGCTGATTTGAATGCCGAATGCAATCATTTCGGATTTTGAGAATTTTCTGCATACTGAATATCAGAAAACCAGCAAAGTAAATGTTTCTGGGATTTAATGCACTATGCTGAATCGATGCTTTAAGAAATTCATATAACGGATCATGCCTAAGTGAAGCTACAGTAACTCAGTGACTAACACGTTGGTCTAGAAATCCCAAGGGCTTTTCCTCTGCAGGTCTGAACCTGGTTCACTGTGGATCCGGTTTGTAACAATTTTCTTTCAATCTGTTTGAATACATGAATAGGATGGGAACAGAGGGATATGGTCCCTGGAAGGGTAGAGGATTTTAGTTCACACGGGCGGCATGGGCGGTACAGGCTTGGAGGGCCGAAGGGCCTGTTCCTGTGCAGTAAATCTCTTTGTTATTCTTTGTTGTTATTTGCTCCAGAAGGATAGTTGATACTTCAGTAACGGTTTCATTGGGAGCGAAGATTTGGTTTGGAAACCAGATTTGCTTCTCTCCTGAAGGATCAGGGGTTTTGTTTAAATATTAATTCAGCAAATTCACTGCCAAAAAACACAATGGAAAGGAAATATTATTAAGTTTGTCTGGCTTGTTTAGAGATTCCCTGGTCTCCAGGGAATTGGAAAGTATCATAAACAACAGATGCTGTAAATTACAGTCAGACTATGTAACCACGACGGAGATACAACCAAGACTGAAAATGTTCTTTGTCATCAATATTGAAGAAGCCGTTATAAATCTCTTGGTTGTTCTTTGTTGTTATTTGCTCCAGAAGGATAGTTGATACTTCAGTAACGGTTTCATTGGGAGCAAAGATTTGGTTTGGAAACCAGATTTGCTTCTCTCCTGAAGGATCAGGGGTTTTGTTTAAATATTAATTCAGCAAATTCACTGCCAAAAAACACAATGGAAAGGAAATATTATTAAGTTTGTATAATGCAAAGCAGTCTATGAGACCGTCCGGGAGACAGCACCGAGGAGCATCACTGTGTATGGAACCAAAAGAGATGGGGGAGATACTAAATGGGTTTTTTGCATCCGTATTTACTGAGGAAACGGGCATGGAGTTTACGGAAATAGGGCAAACTGGCAGGGAGGCCATGGAACCGTTACAGATTAAAGGGGAGGAGGTGCTTGCTGCCTTGAGGCAAATCAGAGTGGATAAATCCCCAGGACCGGACAGGGTATTCCCACGGACCTTGAGGGAAGCTAGTGTTGAACTTGCAGGGGCCCTGGCAGACATATTTAAAATGTCAGTTTTCACAGGGGAGGTGCCGGATGATTGGAGGGTGGCTCATGTTGTTCCGTTGTTTAAAAAAGGAAGGTTCAGTCGCTGGGTATACATGGGGAGGTAGTAAATTGGATAAGACACTGGCTCAATGGAAGAAGCCAGAGAGTGGTTGTGGAGGATTGCTTCTCTGAGTGGAGGCCTGTGACTAGTGGTGTGCCGCAGGGATCGGTGTTGGGTCCATTGTTGTTTGGCATCTGTATCAATGATCTGGATGATAATGTGGTAAATTGGATCAGCAAGTTTGCTGATGATACAAAGATTGGAGGTGTAGTGGACAGTGAGGAAGGTTTTCAAAGCTTGCAGAGGGATTTGGACCAACTAGAAAAATGGGCTGAAAAATGGCAAATGGAATTTAACGCAGACAAGTGAGAGATATTGCACTTTGGAAGGACAACCCAAAGAAGAACGTACAGGGTAAATGGTAGGAGTCTGAAGAGTGCAGTTGAACAGAGGGATCTGGGAATACAGGTTCAGAGTTCCCTAAACGTGACGTCACAGGTGGATAGGGTCGTAAAGAGTGCCTTTGGTACATTGGCCTTTATAAATCGGAGTATCGAGTATAAAAGTTGGAGTGTTATGGTAAGGTTATATAAGGCATTGGTGAGGCCGAATTTGGAGTATTGTGTACAGTTTTGGTCACCTAGTTACAGGAAGGATGTAAATAAGATTGAAAGAGTGCAGAGAAGGTTCACAAGGATGTTGCCGGGACTTGAGAAGCTGAGTTACAGAGAGAGATTGAATAGGTTGGGACTTTATTCCCTGGAGCGTAGAAGATTGAGGGGAGATTTGATAGAGGTGTATAAGATTTTGATGGGTATAGATAGAGTGAATGCAAGCAGGCTTTTTCCGCTGAGGCTAGGGGAGAAAAAAACCAGAGGGCATGGGTTAAAGGTGAAAGGAGAAAAGTTTAAAGGGAATACTAGGGGGGGCTTCTTCACGCAGAGAGTGGTGGGAGTGTGGAATGAGCTGCCGGATAAAGTGGTAAATGCGGGGTCACTTTTAACATTTAAGAAAAACTTGGACGGGTTCATGGATGAGAGGGGTGTGGAGGGATATGGTCCAAGTGCAGGTCAGTGGGACTAGGCATAAAATGGTTCGGCACAGACAAGAAGGGCCAAAAGGCCTGTTTCTGAGCTGTAATTTTCTATGGTTCTATGGTTTACGCTTCGATGACAATCTCCTTCGTTTTGTTGACATTGAGGGAGAGATTATTGTTGCTGCTCCAGTTCACCAGATTCCCTATCTCATTCCTGTACTCTATCGCGCCATTGCTTGAGATTCGACCTACTACGGTCGTGTTGTCAGCAACCTTGAAAATGGAATTGGAGGGGAAGTTGGCTGCACAGCCATAGGTGTATAAAGAGTATAGTAGGGGGCTGAGGACAAAGCCTTGTGGGGCATCTGTTGAGGATGATCATGGAGGAGGTGTTATTGACTAATCTTGCTGATTGTGGTCTGTGAGTTTGGAAGTTCAGTATCCAGTCACAGATGGAGGCGCCGAGGCCCAGGCCCGGAGTTTGGAGATGAGTTTCGTGGGAATAATTGTAGAACATAGAACATAGAAAAGCTACAGCACAAACAGGCCCTTCGGCCCACAAATTGCGCCGAACAACTTCCTTACCTCTAGGCTCATCTATAGCCCTCTATCTTACTAACATCCATGAACCTATCCAAAAGTCTCTTAAAACACTCAATCAAATCCGCTTCCACCACCACTACCGGCAGCCGATTCCACACCCATCACCCTCTGACTGAAAAACTTACCCCGAACATCTCCTCTATACCTACTCCCCAGCACCCTAACCCTGTGTCCTCTCGTGACAACCATTTCAGCCCTGGGTAAAAGCCTCTGAGAATCCACTCTATCAATACCTCTCAACATCTTATACACCTCAATCAGGTCACCTCTCATCCTTCGCCTCTCCAAGGAGAATAGACCTAGCTCTCTCAACCTATCCTCATAAGGCATACCACTTAATCCCGGCAACATCCTCGTAAATCTCCTCTGCACCCGTTCTATGGCTTCCACATCCTTTATGTAATGAGGCGAACAGAACTGGGCACAGTTCTCCAGGTGGGGTCTAACCAGGGTCCTATACAGCTGCAGCATTATCTCCCGATGTCTAAACTCAATTCCTCTATTGATGAAGGTCAGTATTCCATAAGCCTTCTTAACCACAGCGTCTACCTTCGACGCCGCTTTGAGCGTCCTATGAACCCGGACTCCAAGATCCATCTGTTCTTCCACACTGCCAAGCGCCTTACCCTTAATATTATATTCTTTCATCATATTCGACCTGCCAAAATGAACCACCACACACTTATCTGGGTTGAAGTCCATCTGCCACTTCTCCGTCCAGTCTTGCATCATATCTATGTCTCGTTGCAACTGCTGACATCCCTCTAGACTATCCACAACACCTCCAAACTTTGTGTCAACAGCAAACTTGCCAACCCATCCTTCCACTTCCTCATCCAGGTCATTTATAAAAATCACAAACAGCAAGGGTCCCAGAACAGATCCCTGGGGCACCCCACTGGTGACCGACCTCCACTCTGAAAAAGACCCATCTACAACCACTCTTTGCCTTCTCTGGGCAAGCCAGGTCTGAATCCACAAAGCAACGTCCCCTTGTATCCCATGCCCCTTCACTTTCTCCATAAGCCTTGCATGGGGCACCTTATCAAATGCCTTTCTGAAATCCATATAAACCACATCTACCGCTCTTCCCCCGTCTAAGTGTCCAGTCACACCTTCAAAAAACTCAATCAGACTCGTAAGGCATGATCTGCCTCGGACAAAGCCGTGCTGGATACTTCTGATCATACCATTCCTTTCCAAATGTTCATAAATCCTGCCTCTCAGGATCTTCTCCATCAACGTACCTACCTCTGAGGTTAGACTCACCGGTCTATAATTTCCTGGGCTATCTATTCCACCTTTCCTGAATAACGGAACCACATCCGCCATCCTCCAATCCTACGGAACCTCTCCCGTCTCCATTGACGACGCAAAGATCATCGCCAGAGGATCAGCAATCTCTTCCCTCTCCTCCCACAGTAACCTGGGGTACATCCCATCCGGTCCCGGCGATTTATCTAACTTGATGCTTTTCAACAGCTCCAACACATCCTCTTTCCTAATGCCCACATGCCCAATCTTCTCAGCCCACTGCAAGTCTGCACTGCAACTACCAAGATCCTTTTCCACTGTGAATACTGAAGCAAAGTATTCATTGAGTACCTCTGCTATTTCAACCGGTTCAATACAGACTTTCCCACCTTCACATTTGATAGGTCCTACTCCTTCACATCTTATCCTCTTGCTCTTCACATACTTGTAGAATGCCTTGGGGTTTTCCTTTATCCTGTCTGCCAATGCCTTCTCATGTCCCCTCCTGGCTCTTCTAATTTCCCTTTTTAGTTCCTTCCTACTAGTCATATATTGTGTTGAAGGCTGAGCTGTAGTCAATAAAAAGAAGTCTGACATAGGTGTCCTTATTATCTAGGTGTTCCAGGGTTGAGTGCAGGGCCAGGGAAATTGTGTCTGCTGTGAACCCGTTCCAGCGGTAGTGGAGACAGGTAGCCCGGGAGGCTGGAATTGATTCGTGCCATGACTAACCTTTCGAAGTATTTCATAATGATGGATATCAGAGCCACCGGTCTATAGTCAGAAAGACAAGCTACTTGGTTTTTCTTAGGTACCGCTATGGGGGGTATAGAGGGGGGATTTGCCCTGTATGTCAACCCGTGCTGCACCTATCCTTGGAGTGCTCGATGGGTTCAGTTTAGATGGAGCTTTACTCTGTATCTAAGCCGGTGCTGCACCTGTCCTGGGAGTGTTTGATGGGGACAGTGTAGAGGGAGCTTTACTCTATACCTAAACCCGTGCTCTACCTGTCCTGGGAGTGTTTGATGGGGCCAGCGGAAAGGGAGCTGTGCTCTGTATCTAACCCCGTGCTGCACCTGTTCTGGGAATGTTTGATTGGGGCAATGTAGAGGGAGATTTACTCTGTATCTAACCTTGTGCTGCGTCTGTCCTGGGAACATTTGATTGGGAATATATAGATGGAGCCTTACTCCGTATCTAACCCCATGCTTTTCTTTTCCTTTCTCTGTTTGAGGTGGACCGTGTAGAGGGACGTTCATTTTCTCTCTAACCTGAGTCTGTACCTGCCTTGTGAGTGTCTCTAGGAATAGTTGGGACGAAGCTTCATTCTGTATCTTCTCCCTGTCCTCATCAATTTCTGGAAATGGAAAGTTTCAGGACGAATGTCTTCATCTGAACGATCTTTTTTTTCTCATGGGTGGGGATAATTAGAGATGAGAGAATGAGATGGGGCCTGAGGTGAGATGGCGAGACAGTTTGAGGAAGAGAAGGAAAAATAAGAAAAAACAAAGGAGAGAGAAAGAATGGGTGAACGAAAGTAGAAGGGAGAAATGGCATGAGGGTGGGAGACAAATAGTTCAAGAGAGAGGAGGAAGACACAGTGTGAGACGAGTTAGACATTGGGTGACAGAGAGAAAAAACGACTGTGAGACAGACAGGTGAGAGAGGGTGAAATAGGAGCTGTGGACGAGTGAGACAGATGGGGTGAGCAAGAGGGATACAGGTACTGTGCGAGAGGTGGAGACAGAGGGGTGAGATAGAGGGAGAGAGAGTGGGTAAGAGTGATGGAGACAGAAAAAGTGAGGGAGAGGGATAGGAAGGGGTGACAGCTAAAGGAAGACAGGTGAGATGAGAGAGAGGGAGGCAGAGCATGAGAGAGAGTGCAGCAGTTGGATTAAGAGGGGGCAGACAGAAGCGTTGAGAGGGAGAGAGACAAATGGAGTGTGTGAGTGCCAAGTGGTGAGAAAAAGAGAGATGAATACAGAGATAGAAATGATGAGAGGGAAAGATAGGAAAGGGAGTTAGAGAGAGAGAGAGAGATGTGGTGAGAGGGAGAGATGAGAAGAGAGGCAAGAATGGGGTCAGAGACAGAGCGTTATATGGGCTGAGAGAGAGTGATGTGGTGAGAACGAGATCAGGAGAGAAGGAGGGCGGGTTTGAAAAGGATGGGTCGGGAGATGGAGATTGGACGAGTGGTGGGATGAAGCAACAATAAAATATGGGGTGAGAGGGAGGTATCGGATGAGAGAAGGGAATGTGGTGAGAGGGATTTGGAGTTGGAGGAATGGCTGAGATGAAAGGGAACAACGGGTTTGTTGTTATCGTTTATTCATACAGATCCTTATTTTGCCGTTTGGGAACAGTGGGGAACGTACTGGACGTATCTTCGACCTGATTCCAAGCCTGCTGAATCAAGTTGTCCCTGGCCAACAATTCCTGAAGTTGAACTCGAAGAAATAACCTCTGCTTCAAAAGAAAGGACGCTATTACTGCGCTACAAGGTGCCCTGAAGAGATAGGTTGATTAATAGGTATGGAGCCACAGGGAGGGATGGGGCTAGAGGGAGGGATGTGGCGAGAGGGGGAGATGTTATGAGAGGAAGGGATAGGTTGAACGGCAGACAGGGTGTGACAGCGAGATGGCTGAGAGGATAAGGTTTTTTTATTTATTCGTGGGACATGGGCTTTGCTGGCTGGCCAGCATGTATGACCCATTTCTAGTTGCCATTGAGACCTGCCTTCTTGAAACGCTGCAGTCCACGTGCTATGGATTGACCCACAATGCCGTTCGGGAGGGAGTTCCAGGCTTTTGACCCAGTGACTACGAAGTAACGGCAAAATATTTTCAAGTCAGGATGTTGAGTGGCTTGAAGGGCAATTTTAGTTGGTGGTGTTCTCATTTACCTGCTGCTCTTGCCCTTCTAGATGGAAGCGATCGTGGGTTTGGAAGCTGCTGTCCAAGGCTATTTGGTGAATTTCTGCAGTGCATCTTGGAGATGGTATACATTGCTGCCACTGAGAGTGGATGGTGTTGTGAGTAGAGGTTTGTGGATTTGATGACAATCAAGCGGGCTGCTTTCCCGGGCCGCACTCCCCCTCCAGCAAGAACATCTTTCCTCCGATAATGACACCAAAACTGCATACTCCAGGTGTGGCCTCTGCAACGCCCTGTTCAATTGCAGTAAAACAGCTCTATCCGTACACTCAAACTGCGAAGGCCAACATACCATGTGCCTTCTTTACTGTCTGCTGTACCAGTGCGCTTAATTTCAGCGACTGATGTACGAGGACCAATAGCTCGCTGAGTGTCCACCTCCCTCAGTTTGCAACCATTCGGATAATAATATATTTGAGCCACATAAATGCATACGTTTACTCGCTGCTAGCAGATTGAAACGTCGGTCTCGAATCTCATCTGTAGATTTGTACAATATTAAGGATCGACAGTCAGTGAGCCCTGCTAATGCAGCGGTACTATTGTATTTGCCGTTGCTTGCTGACCATACACGACCTAGCAGTGCTTCCAATTTTTTCCACTCAGAGCAATAAATAACGTGCCCGTGACAGATCTCACATCCAAAGACTTGCTAGAAGTAATCCCATGATGGCGAAGATAATGAATATGCTGTTGAAGGGACAGATAACTGGATCGTAACCTGACTCGAAAAAATATGTGTCAAGACAGCGTGGAGCTGAAATTCCAATTTGGGCTTTTGTTGTGGCGAAGCAGATTGATCATTCATCCTAACATGCTATGAATTGTATTGGAGTCCGACATGAAGGAAATTATTGTGTAGTCCGAATGAAGGAACTAGTACAAAACTACTTCTCGTGACCAGATCTTGATGCTTAAATTGAAGAAAGTGTGGGACAGTGTCAGTTATGTACATGACTGTGGAACTCACCAACGTTGCCACCTGTTCACCTACGGGAACGGTCTAAAATGCCATGCCAACGATACATATTGAAATCCCTGGGCCAATGGAGGGCTGCATGTTCTTGGCCGTGATTGGTGATCATTCAACATGGCTAGAGGTTGTCCTCATTTAAACTACAAACGCTAAACCAGCCTTTGAGAAACGTGATTACGGCTAGCACGAGGGGACATAGCTTTAAATTGAGGGGTGATAGATATAGGACATATGTCAGAGGTAGGTTCTTTACTCAGAGAGGAGTGAGGGCGTGGAATGCCCTGCCTGCAACAGTAGTGGACTCGCCAACATTAAGGGCATTTAATATGGATGATATTGGAATAGTGTCGGTTAGATGGGCTTTAGATTGGTTTCACAGGTCGGCGCAACATCGAGGCCGAAGGGCCTGTACTGCGCTGTAATGTTCTATGTTCTATGATTAAATCATGGCAAGGTTTTGTGTAGCGGAACGGATTTGGAGCGACAGTGATGCACAGTTTACTTCGCAAGAATTCAAAAATCATCTCAGAGTGAATAATATTCAAAGAATCAAGTCAGCGCCTTAACATCAAGCTATTAATGAGTCAGCTGAATCATTGATCCATTTATTGGTACACTCCTCGAAAGAGACGCGAAGTCATGGTTCATTAACAGCACGTCTGAATAGCTTTTTGGCATCTGCGAGAAATGCCTCTCATGCTAATGCACAGAGATCCCCAGCATTATTACGTTTAAAGAGATATCTAAGAACTCCTTTTATTCTTTGAAAACCCCAGCAAACATCAGTGCCTCTTAACCATCACCATACTCCCCACGTTAACGCACCCTGAATCTGGAAGACAGGTTATCTTGTCCATCACTGCAGCTTCCAGGTTGTCACATCTTATGTGACCATTAGCATCACTTAACCCCATTCTCCACATTCACACACACTGACGAAATATCAGTGACACTTCCCCATCACAACACTCTCAACGTTCCCAACCTGACTCGAGATATCAGTTTATCTCACGCTTCACAATACTCACATTTTCGCAAGCCCTGACTTTCAGTGTATCTGTCTATTGTCCATTGCACTACTCAAAATGTTCAAATACACTGACTGAACATCAGTGTCTTTTACCCATCACAACTCTCTCCACGTTCACATGCGCTGATTGAACATTTGCAGCGCCTACCCATGACTACACTCTCCAACTTCACACACACTTAATGAACATCACAGCCACTTACTGAACAACAGTGTGTCTTGCCCTTCAGAGCACACTCCACATCCACACACCATCACACTCTTTATTAGTGTCTCTTACTAATCACAATTAATGCCAAGTTCACACAACTTGACTCTGAATGTCAATGCCTCTTAGCCATCATAACACTCCACAAGTTGATACACCCCTAATTCTGGACATCAATGTATATTACACTTCACAAAATCCTCTACATTCTCAAACCCTGTGTGAACATCAACGTCCCTTCCCCTCCACAACGCTTTCCATGCTCAAATACCCTGACTGAACAACAATATACTCAGCCATCACCATACTGCCCACGTTCACACAGCCTCACTCTGAACATACCTGTCTCTTCCCCATCTCAACACTCTCCATGTTGAAACACGCATACTCAGAACAACACTGTTTCTAAAACTTGACAACATTCTGCACGTTCTCACACCCAGTATCTGAGCATGCGTTTCTCTTGCACATCATTACATTCTCCACCTTCTAACACCCGAGATGAACACCATGTTCTCTTGCACGTCGCAACACGCTGCAAGTTCAGTAATCCGGACACTGACAATCAGTTCTGCTTACTCATCACAGACTCTCAACATTAGTGTCTCTTACCAGCACAAAACACTCCATGTTCAAACGCCCAGATACTGAATACATAGAACATAGAAAGCCACAGCACAAACAGGCCCTTCGGCCCACAAGTTGCGCCGATCATATCCCTACCTCTAGGCCTATCTATAGCCCTCAATCCCATTAAATCCCATGTACTCATCCAGAAGTCTCTTAAAAGACCCCAACGAGTTTGCCTCCACCACCACCAGCCGATTCCACTCA